>NC_092418.1:118669082-118969082 GCF_040894005.1 Engystomops pustulosus | reverse complement strand
GTGTAGTCATAGGGGGTCAGAGCACCCATGCTGACCCCTGACCACTGCTGGCTATGATAGAAAGGTGTCAGGACACACAGGACATGGCAGCTCGCTGTGTATGGGGGGTGTAGTCATAGGGGGTCAGAGCACCCATGCTGCTCTCAAACATATATATGTCAAATGATAAGAATGGAAACATCATTTCGGATAGGTGTATTGTGTGGTCTTTACTTGTCAGTGGCCCCCTCCAGCAGGGTACGGTAGGCGTGGATCTCATTCTCCAGCTTTGACTTCAGGTTTAGGAGGGCGTCGTACTCCCGGACTTGTCTTTCTATGTCAGAACGACAGGCAGCCAGCTCATCCTGGAGCCGAGTCAGGTGTCGGTTCAGCTCCATTAAGTTGGATCCATAGTGATCCTCTGTGTCCTTCAGGACGTGATCTAAGGAATCCACCTGTGAGAGAGGTCACATGAGAGATCATGAAGTACCTGGGGAGTCATTGGGGGTTACTTATAATTGGTTTTCGGGGCTTTTATAGCGAAAAAAACTGTCTCAAAACAGTGGCATTGAGGTTACTTCCGCCTCTTCATTAATCTGGTGTAAAAGTGCAATCCGTGCAAAACCAGATTCTGACTTGGGACTTTTGCAAAAAATCTCAATGTTACACCACTCTCCTACTGGTATATAGACTGGGACTTTTTATGCATTTTGAGACTTTTTTCACGACTTTTTGAAAAAAAAAATCCCAGACAGAAAGATAACCATAAGAATATTTATTGAAAGGCCAAAAACTCTCAAATGAATCAGATGGGTAGCGAGGCTCCAAAAATAGACATAGAACTGTCCCAAGGAGCCGCCTAATGAGAAATAACCCCCCTTGTGTCTCATCCGACACCCCAAGGTTCTGCTCACCGTCTTTTGTAGGGTTTGACGTTCCATCTCCAAAGACTGCAGCTGGCGTCGGAGGTCGGCCACCTCATTCTTGGCCTGCTCCAGCGCTTTTGTGTTCACATTTGTCTCCTGGGAAAGGGCATCGAACTGGAACAAGAAAATATTTCTTAAATTGTCCAGTTTTTAGACCAGTTTTATTATGATGAAATTTTTAGTAGTTTGCCGCAGGTTTTTGTTTTACCAACTCCTATCACTTGGCCACCCTGGCCTCATAGATATGCAGTCGCATCTCTCTCCTCCATCTGTAAACCTTACATTACCCCTGAGGAAGTCACATGACTGAAACGTAACGCGTGGGGAGCCTCCAGCCACGAGCCTGAGACAGTACTTGTCTCCTGTCCCATCCCATGATTCTGGTGTTTTGTATCTGGTGTCTGTGCTCCTGGCTCTGGCATTAGGGAGCCTCATCCTCTATTACTTATATTGCATCTGACTTTACATTGCTAGGGGTTCCCCTTGTTATGACTGTGTGTTTACCCTTGTTTTGCATTTATCACTTTGTATAATTTTCCAGGACAGAGAAGTCTATTGCGTACAGCACTTTGTAACTTCTTTTACTTGACGTTGTTACTTGTGGTTGTACGTGGACATTAGTTATTAGGTGCTGTCCACCTGTGTATTTTTGATGTGTCTTTTGTACAATTTTAATTGGTTTTACTCCATCTGATGCTCATTATCTATGTGTGTATGTATTGTGTTCAATAAACTTGTTTAAAAAAAAAAAAAATTCTGAACCAATACACCGAGTGTTGCTCTCTTTTTATATCCCATCTGTAAACCTTATCCCAGCCTGGGACCGAGAAATTTTACCTTCTTACAAAATTAATGCATTGTCATGTTAGGGTCAGAGCTCTTTGGTGCTCCTTCGGTATTTTTTGCCCACTTTTCACCAACACAGGACATTAAATTCTCATAGTATACATTGGACAACATTGAGGGGCCCTTACAAATTCTGGATTGAAGGGGCTGATATTCTTCTTAAAAATAAACCCATTTTTAGAAACTATGGAACTAACGTTGGGTCATCGAGGCTTCACAAACATCTCTCTCCTCTCTCCGAGAAATGGGGCACATTTACTAAGGGTCTGCGGACCGCGATTACGTCAGGTTTCCCGAATATTTCCTTTTTGCACCTAATTGCCCTGGGATTTTGGCGCACCCGATCGGATTGTGGCGCAAGATCAAGCACTTACAAGGTATAAACATTTTTGGGGTCACACAATGAGTTTCCTATAGGTGGAGGCAAGAGTAACAGAAGCAGAGCTAAGAAGAAGAGGAAAGGTGCAAAGCAGAGGAGGTAAATATGCTTTATATTACAGTATTGTAGCATCTAATAAGGGCCTGTCCTCACACTGCTGTGCTCCTTCATCTCTGCACAGCCTTACCCTCCTGATCTGAGCGACTGAGTGACTTGTCTTCTACACATCTTTCTCAGAGTATAGGAAGGGGATTTTAAAAAGGGCAACTCAGAGTTAGGAGCACAGCAGTGTGAGGACACACCCCCAGTGCACTTTGAAAAGCTACAATCCTGAAATATAAATCCCACTTTCACAGTCCTGCTGCTACTAACAGCAAACAAATCTCTCCTGGGACATGATTACATTTTTGTTACAGTTTCTTCATCGGAAAGTTATATTTTGTCACAGGTAGCTGTCGCATTATCAGGTCTCTTGCCTTGTTCTTGTAGTCGTTCTCCGCTTGTGCCCGGTTCTGCTCGGCCATTTTCTCATATTGGTTGCGGATCTGGGCAATGCTTTCATTTAAGTCGGGCTTCTTGGGGGCGTCCACCTCAATCTTCATGTTATTATTGGCTATGAGAGCCTGCAGGGCCGCTACTTCCTATGATAGAGATAAGGCTTGAGAGGTTATAACCACCACTAGGGGGCAGATCTAGCATCATGGGCAGGAGCCTTTAGAGCAGAACTCCAGAAGCGTCCAGAAGAATTGTGAATGCAGATCTGGATGTGACTGGAGTGTGAGATAAGATGGAATTGTGAATGCAGATCTGGATGTGACAGGAGTGTGAGATAAGATGGAATTGTGAATGCAGATCTGGATGTGACTGGAGTGTGAGATAAGATGGAATTGTGAATGCAGATCTGGATGTGACTGGAGTGTGAGATAAGATGGAATTGTGAATGCAGATCTGGATGTGACTGGAGTGTGAGATAAGATGGAATTGTGAATGCAGATCTGGATGTGACAGGAGTGTGAGATAAGATGGAATTGTGAATGCAGATCTGGATGTGACTGGAGTGTGAGATAAGATGGAATTGTGAATGCAGATCTGGATGTGACTGGAGTGTGATATAAGATGGAATTGTGAATGCAGATCTGGATGTGACTAGAGTGTGAGATAAGATGGAATTGTGAATGCAGATCTGGATGTGACTGGAGTGTGATATAAGATGGAATTGTGAATGCAGATCTGGATGTGACTGGAGTGTGATATAAGATGGAATTGTGAATGCAGATCTGGATGTGACTGGAGTGTGATATAAGATGGAATTGTGAATGCAGATCTGGATGTGACTGGAGTGTGATATAAGATGGAATTGTGAATGCAGATCTGGATGTGACTGGAGTGTGATATAAGATGGAATTGTGAATGCAGATCTGGATGTGACTGGAGTGTGATATAAGATGGAATTGTGAATGCAGATCTGGATGTGACTAGAGTGTGAGATAAGATGGAATTGTGAATGCAGATCTGGATGTGACTGGAGTGTGATATAAGATGGAATTGTGAATGCAGATCTGGATGTGACTAGAGTGTGAGATAAGATGGAATTGTGAATGCAGATCTGGATGTGACTGGAGTGTGATATAAGATGGAATTGTGAATGCAGATCTGGATGTGACTAGAGTGTGAGATAAGATGGAATTGTGAATGCAGATCTGGATGTGACTGGAGTGTGATATAAGATGGAATTGTGAATGCAGATCTGGATGTGACTAGAGTGTGAGATAAGATGGAATTGTGAATGCAGATCTGGATGTGACTGGAGTGTGATATAAGATGGAATTGTGAATGCAGATCTGGATGTGACTGGAGTGTGATATAAGATGGAATTGTGAATGCAGATCTGGATGTGACTGGAGTGTGATATAAGATGGAATTGTGAATGCAGATCTGGATGTGACTGGAGTGTGAGATAAGATGGAATTGTGAATGCAGATCTGGATGTGACTGGAGTGTGAGATAAGATGGAATTCGCTGTAAACTCAAGACAAGTATTTGTCAAGTTACTCAACTTATTATGTAAATATAGATATTGTGCTTTGTATTCAGGAAACACCGCACTATATATATATAAAGCAAACCAAACACACAGAATGTACATGGCTGATCCCGGATGAGGAGCGCGCCTGCTAAACAAACAGAACTCCACTCACAGAGGGGAGAGACTCATCACAAGCTGCAGTAACCCTTCCTGCTCCAGACACCGATAGATAATGCAGCCATCAGTGACTTAAAGGGAACCTACCACCAGGGTGAAGGAATGGATGAAAATGAGCCTCAGGGGCTCCAGGGTCAAGTAACATCTATGGAGCCTGGAGCCCCTCAGGCTCATTTGCATACAGTACTTCATCCTTGTGGTAGATTCCCTTTAAAGGACATCAGTGACCTGATGGTAGATTCTTACTACTTACCTCCCTGTCTTGTCCCCATCTGCTGTCGTCTTCTTTTAGTATGTACTGGAACAGCCCCGTTTACTAGAAAAAAAGCTTTTTAAAACATGCAAATGAAGCTGAGGGGCTCTGCAGAGCACTTCTTGGCTCCACTGCTAAGTAATTTATTCGCACCCCCCACACCCCCGGCCTAAAAGCCACCAACTACACAGTGTTCTTCTCCTGCAATTCATGTGCTATGCACAATCATATTATCCGCTGCGCTGCCCACAGAGAGAAAGAAGAGAGGGAAAGCGAGAATCGCACACGGCGTGAGAATCGCAGAGCGAAAACTGGGGACGTCACCGCTCTGAACAATGTGTGTAGGCCTTCCAGCCGGGCCGAGGAACATGAATATATTACTTAGCGGCGGAGCCAAGAGGTGCTCTGCAGAGCCCCTCAGGCCTCATTTGCATATTTTAAAAACTTTTTTCTACTAAATGCGTCCATTTTGAAATACACTTAAAGAAGATTACAGCACCTGGGGACGGGGAAGGGAGTAGTAATCATCTACCCTCAGGTAATGTCATAGTAGATATCCGTTAAAAACAAAGCAGTAATATAGTAGTTATATTCCTGTACATAGGGGGCAGTATTATAGTAGTTATATTCCTGTACATAGGGGG
Organism: Engystomops pustulosus; assembly: GCF_040894005.1. Lineage (NCBI taxonomy): Eukaryota > Metazoa > Chordata > Amphibia > Anura > Leptodactylidae > Engystomops > Engystomops pustulosus. Next base: position 118,963,852 of record NC_092418.1, on the reverse strand, counting down.
CAGTATTATAGTAGTTATATTCCTGTACATAGGGGCAGTATTATAGTAGTTATATTCCTGTACATAGGGGGCAGTATTATAGTAGTTATATTCCTGTACATAGGGGGCAGTATTATAGTAGTTATATTCTTGTACATAGGGGGCAGTATTATAGTAGTTATATTCTTGTACATAGGGGGCAGTATTATAGTAGTTATATTCTTGTACATAGGGGCAGTGTTATAGTAGTTATATTCTTGTACATAGGGGGCAGTATTATAGTAGTTATATTCTTGTACATAGGGGGCAGTATTATAGTAGTTATATTCTTGTACATAGGGGGCAGTATTATAGTAGTTATATTCTTGTACATAGGGGGGCAGTATTATAGTAGTTATATTCTTGTACATAGGGGGCAGTATTATAGTAGTTATATTCCTGTACATAGGGGAGCAGTATTATAGTAGTTATATTCCTGTACATAGGAGGCAGTATTATAGTAGTTATATTCTTGTACATAGGGGCAGTGTTATAGTAGTTATATTCTTGTACATAGGGGGCAGTATTATAGTAGTTATATTCCTGTACATAGGGGGCAGTATTATAGTAGTTATATCCTTGTACATAGGGGGCAGTATTATAGTAGTTATATTCTTGTACATAGGGAGCAGTATTATAGTAGTTATATTCTTGTACATAGGGGGCAGTATTATAGTAGTTATATTCTTGTACACAGGGGGCAGTATTATAGTAGTTATATTCTTGTACACAGGGGGCAGTATTATAGTAGTTATATTCTTGTACATAGGGGGCAGTATTATAGTAGTTATATCCCTGTACATAGGGGGCAGTATTATAGTAGTTATATTCTTGTACATAGGGGCAGTATTATAGTAGTTATATTCTTGTACATAGGGGCAGTATTATAGTAGTTATATTCTTGTACATAGGGGGCAGTATTATAGTAGTTATATTCCTGTACATAGGGGGCAGTATTATAGTAGTTATATTCCTGTACATAGGGGGCAGTATTATAGTAGTTATATTCTTGTACATAGGGAGCAGTATTATAGTAGTTATATTCTTGTACATAGGGGCAGTATTATAGTAGTTATATTCTTGTACATAGGGGGCAGTATTATAGTAGTTATATTCCTGTACATAGGGGGCAGTATTATAGTAGTTATATTCCTGTACATAGGGGGCAGTATTATAGTAGTTATATTCTTGTACATAGGGGGCAGTATTATAGTAGTTATATTCCTGTACATAGGGGGCAGTATTATAGTAGTTATATTCCTGTAAATAGGGGGCAGTATTATAGTAGTTATATTCTTGTACATAGGGGACGGTATTATAGTAGTTATATTCTTGTACATAGGGGGCAATATTATAGTAGTTATATCCCTGTACATAGGGGGCAGTATTATAGTAGTTATATTCCTGTACATAGGGGGCAGTATTATAGTAGTTATATTCTTGTACATAGGGGCAGTATTATAGTAGTTATATTCTTGTACATAGGGGCAGTATTATAGTAGATATATTCCTGTACATAGGGGGCAGTATTATAGTAGTTATATTCTTGTACATAGGGGCAGTATTATAGTAGTTATATTCTTGTACATAGGGGGCAGTATTATAGTAGTTATATTCCTGTACATAGGGGGCAGTATTATAGTAGTTATATTCTTGTACATAGGGGACGGTATTATAGTAGTTATATTCTTGTACATAGGGGGCAATATTATAGTAGTTATATCCCTGTACATAGGGGGCAGTATTATAGTAGTTATATTCCTGTACATAGGGGGCAGTATTATAGTAGTTATATTCCTGTACATAGGGGGCAGTATTATAGTAGTTATATTCCTGTACATAGGGGGCAGTATTATAGTAGTTATATTCTTGTACATAGGGGACGGTATTATAGTAGTTATATTCTTGTACATAGGGGGCAATATTATAGTAGTTATATCCCTGTACATAGGGGGCAGTATTATAGTAGTTAAATTCCTGTACATAGGGGGCAGTATTATAGTAGTTATATTCTTGTACATAGGGGCAGTATTATAGTAGTTATATTCTTGTACATAGGGGCAGTATTATAGTAGATATATTCCTGTACATAGGGGGCAGTATTATAGTAGTTATATTCTTGTACATAGGGGCAGTATTATAGTAGTTATATTCTTGTACGTAGGGAGCAGTATTATAGTAGTTATATTCTTGTACATAGGGTGCAGTATTATAGTAGTTATATTCTTGTACATAGGGGACAGTATTATAGTAGTTATATTCTTGTACATAGGGGCAGTATTATAGTAGTTATATTCTTGTACATAGGGGCAGTATTATAGTAGTTATATTCTTGTACATAGGGGCAGTATTATAGTAGTTATATTCTTGTACATAGGGGGCAGTATTATAGTAGTTATATTCTTGTACATAGGGGGCAGTATTATAGTAGTTATATTCCTGTACATAGGGGGCAGTATTATAATAGTTATATTCCTGTACTTAGGGGCAGTATTATAGTAGTTATATTCCTGTACATAGGGGGCAGTATTATTGTAGTTATATCCCTGTACATAGGGGGCAGTATTATAGTAGTTATATTCCTGTACATAGGGGGCAGTATTATAGTAGTTATATTCCTTTTCCATAGGAGGCAGTATTATTGTAGTTATATTCTTGTACATAGGAGGCAGTATTATAGTAGTTATATTCTTGTACATAGGGGGCAGTATTATAGTAGTTATATTCCTTTACATAGGAGGCAGTATTATAGTAGTTATATTCCTGTACATAGGGGGCAGTATTATAGTAGTTATATTCTTGTACATAGGGGGCAGTATTATAGTAGTTATATTCCTGTACATAGGGGCAGTATTATAGTAGTTATATTCTTGTACATAGGGGGCAGTATTATAGTAGTTATATTCTTGTACATAGGGGGCAGTATTATAGTAGTTATATTCTTGTACATAGGGGGCAGTATTATAGTAGTTATATTCCTGTACATAGGGGGCAGTATTATAGTAGTTATATTCCTGTACATAGGGAGCAGTATTATAGTAGTTATATTCCTGTACATAGGGGGCAGTATTATAGTAGTTATATTCTTGTACATAGGGGCAGTATTATAGTAGTTACATTCTTGTACATAGGGGGCAGTATTATAGTAGTTATATTCCTTTACATAGGAGGCAGTATTATAGTAGTTATATTCCTGTACATAGGGGGCAGTATTATAGTAGTTATATTCTTGTACATAGGGGGCAGTATTATAGTAGTTATATTCCTGTACATAGGGGCAGTATTATAGTAGTTATATTCTTGTACATAGGGGGCAGTATTATAGTAGTTATATTCTTGTACATAGGGGGCAGTATTATAGTAGTTATATTCTTGTACATAGGGGGCAGTATTATAGTAGTTATATTCCTGTACATAGGGGGCAGTATTATAGTAGTTATATTCCTGTACATAGGGAGCAGTATTATAGTAGTTATAATCTTGTACATAGGGGCAGTATTATAGTAGTTACATTCTTGTACATAGGGGGCAGTATTATAGTAGTTATATTCCTGTACATAGGGGGCAGTATTATAGTAGTTATATTCCTGTACATAGGGGGCAGTATTATAGTAGTTATATTCCTGTACATAGGGAGCAGTATTATAGTAGTTATATTCTTGTACATAGGGAGCAGTATTATAGTAGTTATATTCCTGAACATAGGGGGCAGTATTATAGTAGTTATATTCCTGTACATAGGGGGCAGTATTATAGTAGTTATATTCTTGTACATAGGGGGCAGTATTATAGTAGTTATATTCCTGTACATAGGGGGCAGTATTATAGTAGCTATATTCTTGTACATAGAGGGCAGTATTATAGTAGTTATATTCTTGTACATTGGGGGCAGTATTATAGTAGTTATATTCCTGTACATAGGGGGCAGTATTATAGTAGTTATATTCTTGTACATAGGGGCAGTATTATAGTAGTTATATTCCTGTACATAGGGGGCAGTATTATAGTAGTTATATTCCTGTACATAGGGGGCAGTATTATAGTAGTTATATTCCTGTACATAGGGGGCAGTATTATAGTAGTTATATTCCTGTACATAGGGGGCAGTATTATAGTAGTTATATTCCTGTACATAGGGGGCAGTATTATAGTAGTTATATTCTTGTACATAGGGGACGGTATTATAGTAGTTATATTCTTGTACATAGGGGGCAATATTATAGTAGTTATATTCTTGTACATAGGGGGCAATTTTTATTAGTAAAAACAGACAAAAAAAAATATATATAACAATACATTCTCATCAGAATGATCAAACAATTATTTAACAGAAATCATACATATCAGAATATAATAAATTGATGATAATATTAACTTAAACAAAATCCATCACTGGTAAGAAGGGAAATTAGGAAATTACATGACATGATCAATTACCCCAGATATATGTTCCTCCATAACTCAACATAATTACCCTTTTTGCTAATCTCTATGGATCGTATCCACCTCAGCTCTGATAGTATTTGGGTTACAGCGGTCATAGGCTGGAAGGACTCGCTGTGCGCAGACACTCTGGTCCTGGTGTGCCAGTGGTAATATTTGAGAACGGTGATGATCAGATACATGGTCCCCCTGTCGATGCCGGTTACTTGTGAAGTCATACCATAGATTATCTCTGGGTATTTGAGAGACTGTAGACTTGGTATCCTAAGCCTGCGGGACACCTCCTGCCATATCCACCTCCCTCCCTGGCACTCGGTGGTAAAGTGCTCCATAGTCTCCTCCAGCTGACATCCTAAGGGGCACAAACGGTCAGTGACACTCAGAAACTTTAAATTTCCTCTGACAAAGAGCTTCCCATGCAAAGATAACCAGGCGATGTCATAGAACTTTGCGGGAAGTCTCGGACTCTTGAGGAGCTTCAGACTCTCCTGCAGGGTGGCCGTTGTGCAGTCCCTCAGAGCTGGCTGAACAGTATAGAAGGTCCTACAGATATTAGTATACAGCGCCTTCCTGGTCCTACTCTCCAAAAATATCTTGTCTAGCCTCCACTTTTTCATGCACCTGAGACCATACTCCAGATACTGGGGGAGGAAGCCAGGAGTCCATCGGCCCCTCTTGAGACTGCCGCCTCGCACCCAAGACTCTGCAAAAGGCAATATCCAGTCCCTGACACTACTTACCCACAGGAGACCATTGTTTGAGTCCAGGCAACCAAAATTGACTTTCAGAAACATGGAGTCAAAGAAAACCCTTGGATTTAACATATCCAGCCCACCCTCTCTCCTCTGCAGGTAGGTGATCCCTCTTTTTACTGGGTTCAACCTGTTCCCCCATAAAAGCTGGAAGAACAGGCTAAAGAGCCTAGCGGAGAAAGATTCTGGCAAAGGAAAGACGACAGAGACGTAGAGGAAGACAGGGACCAGGTAAGTCTTCAGCAGAGTAACCCTTTCTCTATAGGTCAGCCTCCAGTTCTTCCATCGCTGAACCTTTGCATTTCCGGCTTCCAACTTCTCTTCCCAATTTAGTTTGGCATTATCTTCCCTCCCGAATTTAACCCCAAGGATTTTAATATGGGTGGAGGCCTTGGCGAACTGTGGCAGATCAAAGCCAGGAGCAGTATCCAATGTCCAGAAAGCCTGACTCTTCTCTAGGTTGACCAGAGACCCGGAGGCCTCTGAGTAACTTCTGATGGCTGCAGACAACATCTCCACCTCACGAGGTTCAGATATCACCACAGTCACATCATCCGCGTAGGCGACTACCTTCAAAGGCAAGCAATGGGGGACCGGCACCCCCTGAAAATCGCACCGCTGCAGTGATCGCAGAAACAAGTCTATGGCAAACACATACAGCAGTGGACTCAGGGGGCAGCCCTGTCTCACCCCGGCCTCTACTTCAAAAGTGTCCCCCTGCCAACCATTGATCAGAGGAAAGCTCTTCGCCTCTCTATATAAAGTTCTCAGCCAATCTATAAATTGTCCCGGAATACCGTACTTTGACAAAGTGGCCCATAGATAATCGTGATCAACCCTGTCAAAGGCTTTAGCCTGGTCCAGACCTACAACATATCTCCCACACCTCAGGGCTTTACATCTCTCAAACATCTCTCTTATGGAGATAACTGCTCCAGAGATGTTCCGCCCTTTTACTGTGCCGTACTGAGAGCCTGCCAACAGTGCCGGGGACAAACAGACTAATCTAGAAAACAGAATTTTTGCCAGAATCTTCCTGTCGACATTCAAGAGGGCGATCGGCCTCCAGTTCTTGATGTCACTAGGCTCTTTACCTTTAGACAGCAGGATAAGGGAGGACACTCTCATGGATGGAGGCATCAGGTGATTCTCTAGACAGTTAGTAAACACATCCACAAGGATCGGGGCTAAGAGGTCTCTGAACTTCTTATAGAATTCACATGTTATCCCATCTGGACCTGGTGCCTTCTTCAGATGCAACTTATCAATGGCCTCTTTAACCTCCTCCTCTGTTATTCCTGCTGTCAAAGGAGAAAAGTCCAAATCTTTAGTGTCAGGACCTGGAGTTGCCTCCAAGAATTGAGCCATTTTCTCTTTATCCAAAACCTTCTTCTGAAATAATTCAGCATAGTACGATCTCACCACCCCCAGGATACCCTCCCGAGATTCCTGCAAAACTCCCTGGGAGTCAGTGAGACCTGTGATCGATTTCTTGGCCACACGTTCCCGGCAATTTTCATACGGATCAGGAACGCCCAGTTTTCCATAGTCGCGCTCGATAACCAGGGACGTGTAGCGACTGTACTGATACTGCTTTATTTCAGATTTCAGTCGGTCAATTTTATGTTTGTCCCCCCCTCCCGCCGAATACAGTGACTCCAATTCTTTCCGCCGCTTGAGATACTGGCTGTACTTGCTCTTACCCTTCTTCACTGACAGTCTCTTTAAGAGGGACCGGATCTCCTCCTTGACGTTCTCCCACCAGTCAGATATGTTGTCATAGAAGTCTACTCTCTGGAGCTGGTCCTGAAAAAGGGAGTGGACACAGTTCTGGACACAGACATCATCCAGGATGCTAGAATTAAGCCTCCATAACCCCCGACCAATGTCCGAGCAGTTAGAGGCTCCCATACAAAACAATAAGGCCAGATGGTCAGAATATGGGACAACTCTCTCGCTCATCCCACTTACATTCTCTGAGGGACTGACAAAAGCCATATCGATCCTGCTATGTCTGTCAGCACAGGAGTACGTGTACTTAGGTGTCCTACCACCCAGGGTGAACACATCACATAGATCGGCCTGTGATACGATGTTCTGTAGTACTTTTGAGTCTCTGACCACTGCTCTGCCCGAGGACCTGTCACCCGATGTCAAAGTAACATTAAAGTCGCCCGCCATTACAACAGGGATAGAGGTAAAAAGATATTGCTTCAGGTCATTAAACAGCTGGATTCTCTCTGTCACTGTCTGTGGGCCATAGATGTTGATCAGCCGGAGCCGCCTACCATGGATGGTCACTTCTAGCACCAGGCACCTCCCCATAGCGACCTCCGTCAGCCTGTGCACCGTCACGTCTGTGGTGTTAAACAGTATGGCGACCCCGGCGTACGGCTCCACAGCCAGTGACCAGTAAGAAGGACCAGACCGCCACTCACGCTCAGCCTCACGGAGATGCCCTAAGGTGGTCAGACGGGTCTCCTGCAGGAAGATGACATCAGCGTCCAGATATCTCAGGTGGTCATACACAGCGTGTCTGGTCCTTCTTACTTTAATGCTGTTAACGTTGCTAGAAGCAACTTTTAGAGAGAATCCAGCCATTATAACCAGAAAAGGCAGAGCAGTGAGCCCCATCATCATGAGTCAGAGTCAAAGTCCTCCTGTCTTCCACCTGTCTCCATGTCTGAATCCTCAGCGGTATCTACAGGAGGGGGCTTCTTCTTAGTTGGAGGATCCCCTGTGTCCACCTCACACTCATTATCAATTCTTTCTAGCTCTTTTTCAAAGTCCCCATCTGACTCTGACAGAGCATCAAACCTGTTGGAGAGGACCATGACCCCGGCATCACCACTGGACTTCCTCCTGGTCTTAGGCTCCGCACTATACTCCTCAGGCCTACGGGAGGATTTGTCTTTTTTCTTCCTTTTATTCTTTTTCACCTCCTCATATTCAGTGGGTACTACAGAGGTGGCGGCCTGAGGTTGGTGTTGAGTTACAACCTTCACACTCCCCTGAGCACTGTCTGACTGCTGGGGTTCCGCATCACCTGACCCCTGTACCTCCCGCCTGGTCAGAATTTCCCCCAACACCAAGGCCTCCTCCTCTAAGGCATCTGCCTCCTGCACCATCTCATCATCAGAAAAGTCCCTGGCGATGTTATGCCAGGCCTCCGGGCAATCCTTGTGCGGGTGCCCAATCTCTCCGCAAAGGTTACACTTGACCGTCTCACAGGTGGCACTGAGATGGCCGATCTCCCCGCACAGGTTGCATTTAACTACCGTACATACTTTGGCCACGTGACCAATCCTACCACACCTAAAGCACTTTCGTGGCTGCCCGGGATAGAAGCAGACACCCTTTTCTCTACCTATATAGAAGGAGTTGGGGAGGTGCAGGGTAATGTTGTTGTATTGCCTCAGCTTCACCAGAACCTTCCACCCTCCAGTCCAGATACCGTCGGCGTCTCGGTTCTTAGTCAGGTCTGACAGCAGATCACAATGACGCCTGAGCCACACCAGAATATCCTGGGGAGGAACCGACTCGTTCCAGAATATAATATTCAGCGCCACGGTACCTGGCCTGGATATGGGGACAAACACAAACTTACACCAGCCATCAGTGTCCCTGAACCGGGGGAGTTTATCCCAGAACCTATCCAGACTGGACATAAGCTTAAAGCTGACATCATAGCCCTGTCTGTCTGGAAGGTTGATGACCGCCAGGATATCATCAGGTGTGAACCCCATCTGGCGGCACAGGAGATCCCGCACCACAAACCTCCTATCTGGGAGATCTTCCTTTGCGCCTCTGATCTTCAAGCGCACCACGTTCCTCCTCTTAAATGCCTGCCCTGTGTAGTGTGCGCCGGAGGTGAAAGAGGGAGCGCCGCGGCTCCAGGCATTTCTGGGAGGTTCCTGATGGGGCCCACTCTGATTACTGGGTGGAGGATCTGATCTAGAGGGACCTGACTCTACTAGGGGGCTCGATGTTAAAGGGGGGAAGTCACAAGCATCATTCTGCACCACCCCCTGCCCCCCATCCACCTCTATGTTATCCTCCGGTGGCTGTACCTCCCAGATAGACTGAGAGTCCCCTCTGTCCCCCGACCCCTCAGTTACAGCAGAATGTCAAACAGTGTCCCCAGTCTCAAGCACATTAGAGTTCTCCTGGGTCACCGCATCACCAAGACACATAGATGAAAGTCCACCATCAACAAACACTGCTGGGACTTGTGGTACTACAGGTCCATGCACCTGCTCTGGGACCGCTGCGGGGGTCTGTGGCTGATCTTGTGTCTGTCCCTTCTGGAATGAGAAGCTCGCAGGCTTGATAATCTGTGCAACATGTGGGGGGACAGGTCCTGCTTGTGCTGTAGGGGCCCGGGGCCCAGAGTCACAGCTCTGCCTCTGCTGGGAGAAGCGCTCTTGGTTCCTGTATGACTCAGCAAGGGGTCCCATCCTCTCCAGGACACAGTCCATATCCCTGACCACCTGTGCCAGCTCTATGCCGAGTCCCTGCAGCTTAGTGTTATACAGGGTGCTGCTTTCAGGGTGCGCAGTTCTAAGTGAATACATACAGTCAATTTGCATTTGCAGCATTTTCTTGTGGTTAGTCAGCTCCCCCATCCTCCTTACCAGGGTCGGTATCTCCTCTGCCATCTGCAGCTCCGGTGCCCGTGCGGTCTCCTTCCCCTGCTGTGCTGGTCGGGGTGCAGCTCCAGATGGTTTGGGTGCACCTGTCTCCTTCCCAGGCTTGTGGCTTGCACTGGCAGGGGCCTGTTCACACTGTGCAGTGCTCATGGTAACAGTCTGCGGCTTTACTGCTGACCTGGTGCGGCCTGTAGCGGCCATGCTGGACACCACATCCCTCTGCTGCAGGTTTTCTTGCAGGGTCTGTCTCTCCAGGGACGTTCTCCTCTGTCTTGGTGCAGGAGTGGGGGGCTGTGCACCTGCTGCTGATCTCACACTCTGCTGCATCACCTGTGTTCCTCCACGCTGGCTGGTCATGGGACTTGCTGCTTTCACTGCAGTATTCACGTTCAAATCTTTCTCTTTCTTCACAACAACAACATCATGTCCACAATCTTCATTACAAATCACTTTGGGATTTGCATCCCTTGTAGAAAGTTTGTGGGAGTTCACTCCCGATGTAGGCCTGGAAGCCTGGGCCTTGCCTGGGGAATCTCCCCACCCAGGGTGGCCCCGCCCTGGGCTAGCTCCAGACATGAGGAGGGTCAAGAGCTCACACCACACACAACCTCACCTCTAGGAGGCAGTATTATAGTAGTTATATTCTTGTACATAGGGGGCAGTATTATAGTAGTTATATTCTTGTACATAGGGGGCAGTATTATAGTAGTTATATTCTTGTACATAGGGGGCAGTATTATAGTAGTTATATTCCTGTACATAGGGGGCAGTATTATAGTAGTTATATTCCTGTACATAGGGGGCAGTATTATAGTAGTTATATTCTTGTACATAGGGGGCAGTATTATAGTAGTTATATTCCTGTACATAGGGGGCAGTATTATAGTAGTTATATTCCTGTACATAGGGAGCAGTATTATAGTAGTTATATTCCTGTACATAGGGGGCAGTATTATAGTAGTTATATTCTTGTACATAGGGGCAGTATTATAGTAGTTATATTCTTGTACATAGGGGGCAGTATTATAGTAGTTATATTCCTGTACATAGGGGGCAGTATTATAGTAGTTATATTCCTGTACATAGGGAGCAGTATTATAGTAGTTATATTCTTGTACATAGGGAGCAGTATTATAGTAGTTATATTCCTGAACATAGGGGGCAGTATTATAGTAGTTATATTCCTGTACATAGGAGGCAGTATTATAGTAGTTATATTCTTGTACATAGGGGGCAGTATTATAGTAGTTATATTCCTGTACATAGGGGGCAGTATTATAGTAGTTATATTCTTGTACATAGGGGCAGTATTATAGTAGTTATATTCTTGTACATAGGGGGCAGTATTATAGTAGTTATATTCCTGTACATAGGGGGCAGTATTATAGTAGTTATATTCCTGTACATAGGGGGCAGTATTATAGTAGTTATATTCCTGTACATAGGGGGCAGTATTATAGTAGTTATATTCCTGTACATAGGGGGCAGTATTATAGTAGTTATATTCCTGTACATAGGGGGCAGTATTATAGTAGTTATATTCCTGTACATAGGGGGCAGTATTATAGTAGTTATATTCCTGTACATAGGGGGCAGTATTATAGTAGTTATATTCTTGTACATAGGGAGCAGTATTATAGTAGTTATATTCCTGTACATAGTGGGCAGTATTATAGTAGTTATATTCTTGTACATAGGGAGCAGTATTATAGTAGTTATATTCCTGTACATAGGGGGCAGTATTATAGTAGTTATATTCCTGTACATAGGGGGCAGTATTATAGTAGTTATATTCTTGTACATAGGGGGCAGTATTATAGTAGTTATATTCCTGTACATAGGGGGCAGTATTATAGTAGTTATATTCCTGTACATAGGGGGCAGTATTATAGTAGTTATATTCTTGTACATAGGGGGCAGTATTATAGTAGTTATATTCCTGTACATAGGGGCAGTATTATAGTAGTTATATTCTTTTACATAGGGGGCAGTATTATAGTAGTTATATTCTTGTACATAGGGGGCAGTATTATAGTAGTTATATTCTTGTACATAGGGGGCAGTATTATAGTAGTTATATTCTTGTACATAGGGGGCGGTATTATAGTAGTTATATTCCTGTACATAGGGGGCATTATTATAGTAGTTATAGTCTTGTACATAGCGGGCAGTATTATAGTAGTTATATTCCTGTACATAGGGGGCAGTATTATAGTAGTTATATTCCTGTACATAGGGGGCAGTATTATAGTAGTTATATTCCTGTACATAGGGGGCAGTATTATAGTAGTTATATTCCTGTACATAGGGGGCAGTATTATAGTAGTTATATTCTTGTACATAGGGAGCAGTATTATAGTCAGGGCCGGCTCCAGGTTTCAGTGGGCCCCTGGGCGACAGCGCCTCACTGGGCCCCTTAGCAGTGAACTCATGTGGTGGCATTAGAAACGTAGAACCTTCAGATACCAATATTAATATACAGCCCCCCATGCTCCGTTAATATACAGCCCCCCAGGCTCCATTAATTAATACACACCCACCCCCCCAGCCAGAATACAGTAATTAATATACCCTCCAGGCTCTATTAATTAATATACATCCCCCCCAGGCTCCATTAATTAATATACATCCCCCAGGCTCCATTAATTAATATACAGCCCCCCATGCTCCATTAATATACAGCCCCCCATGCTCCGTTAATATACAACCCCCCAGGCTCCATTAATATACAACCCCCCAGGCTCCATTAATTAATATACATCCCCCCCCCAGCCAGAATACAGTAATTAATATACCCTCCAGGCTCCATTAATTAATATACATCCCCCCAGGCTCCATTAATTAATATACATCCCCCCAGGCTCCATTAATTAATATACATCCCCCCAGGCTCCATTAATTAATATACCCCCCCCCAGGCTCCATTAATTAATTTACATCCCCCCCAGGCTCCATTAATTAATATACATCCCCCCAGGCTCCATTAATTAATATACATCCCCCCAGGCTCCATTAATTAATATACATCCCCCAGGCTCCATTAATTAATATCCCCCCCCCCCCCCAGGCTCCATTAATTAATATACATCCCCCCCAGGCTCCATTAATTAATATACATCCCTCCAGGCTCCATTAATTAATATACATCCCCCCAGGCACCATTAATTAATATACATCCCCCCAGGCTCCATTAATTAATATACATCCCCCAGGCTCCATTAATTAATATACATCCCCCAGGCTCCATTAATTAATATCCCCCCCCCCCCCAGGCTCCATTAATTAATATACATCCCCCCCAGGCTCCATTAATTAATATACATCCCTCCAGGCTCCATTAATTAATATACATCCCCCCAGGCACCATTAATTAATATACATCCCCCCAGGCTCCATTAATTAATATACATCCCCCAGGCTCCATTAATTAATATACATCCCCCCAGGCTCCATTAATTAATATACATCCCCCCAGGCTCCATTAATTAATATACATCCCCCCAGGCTCCATTAATTAATATACATCCCCCCAGGCTCCATTAATTAATATACATCCCCCCCAGGCTCCATTAATTAATATACCCCCCCCCCCCAGGCTCCATTAATTAATATACACCTCCCCTAGGCTCCATTAATTTATATACACCCCCCACTCCAGGCTCAATTAATTAATATACCACCCGCACCCCATGAATTAATATACCCCCCACCCCTACACAGACACAGGCTCCATTAATTAATAAAATACACATTATTGGTGGCCAGAAAAAAATAATAAACGCTAACTTACCTCAAGGGCAGCTCGCTTCATCTGCTACATCTTCCGAGTGACAGCAGCGTCTACTGTGCAGCAGCAGGGACGCTGGCGGCGTTACGTCATCACGTCGGTACCGTCCAGTATTAGAAGCTCCGCGGCAGAAATACATCTGCCTCGCCAATGCTATTATGTTTTGTGTGGGTCCGCTTGCGGTGCCGCCCCCTGTCAGCCGCGCCGGCAGTGTGAGTGCAGCGCTTATCTCAATTACGTCGGCAACAAGTATGCCGATGTAATTGAGTTTACTTATGTTGCCAGTTTGTGCCGTGGGCCCCTCTGGGACCTCTGGGGCCCCGGCACTTGCCCGGGTAAGCCGGGTGCTGGCGCCGGCCATGATTATAGTAGTTATATTCCTGTACATAGGGGGCAGTATTATAGTAGTTATATTCCTGTACATAGGGGGCAGTGTTATGGTAGTTATATTCCTGTACATAGTGGGCAGTATTATAGTAGTTATATTCTTGTACATAGGGGGCAGTATTATAGTAGTTATATTCCTGTACATAGGGGGCAGTATTATAGTAGTTATATTCCTGTACATAGGGGGCAGTATTATAGTAGTTATATTTTTGTACATAGGGGACAGTATTATAGTAGTTATATTCTTGTACATAGGGGGCAGTATTATAGTAGTTATATTCCTGTACATAGGGGGCAGTATTATAGTAGTTATATTCCTGTACATAGGAGGCAGTATTATAGTAGTTATATTCTTGTACATAGGGGGCAGTATTACAGTAGTTATATTCCTGTACATAGGGGGCAGTATTATAGTAGTTATATTCCTGTACATAGGGGGCAGTATTATAGTAGTTATATTTTTGTACATAGGGGACAGTATTATAGTAGTTATATTCTTGTACATAGGGGGCAGTATTATAGTAGTTATATTCCTGTACATAGGGGGCAGTATTATAGTAGTTATATTCCTGTACATAGGAGGCAGTATTATAGTAGTTATATTCTTGTACATAGGGGGCAGTATTATAGTAGTTATATTCCTGTACATAGGGGGCAGTATTATAGTAGTTATATTCCTGTACATAGGGGGCAGTATTATAGTAGTTATATTTTTGTACATAGGGGACAGTATTATAGTAGTTATATTCTTGTACATTGGGGGCAGTATTATAGTAGTTATATTCCTGTACATAGGGGGCAGTATTATAGTAGTTATATTCCTGTACATAGGAGGCAGTATTATAGTAGTTATATTCTTGTACATAGGGGGCAGTATTATAGTAGTTATATTCCTGTACATAGAGGGCAGTATTATAGTAGTTATATTCTTGTACATAGAGGGCAGTATTATAGTAGTTATATCCCTGTACATAGGGGGCAGTATTATAGTAGTTATATTCCTGTACATAGGGGGCAGTATTATAGTAGTTATATTCCTGTACATAGAGGGCAGTATTATAGTAGTTATATTCCTGTACATAGGGGGCAGTATTATAGTAGTTATATTTTTGTACATAGGGGACAATATTATAGTAGTTATATTCCTGTACATAGAGGGCAGTATTATAGTAGTTATATTCCTGTACATAGGGGGCAGTATTATAGTAGTTATATTTTTGTACATAGGGGACAGTATTATAGTAGTTATATTCCTGTACATAGAGGGCAGTATTATAATAGTTATATTCCTGTACATAGGGGGCAGTATTATAGTAGTTATATTCCTGTACATAGAGGGCAGTATTATAGTAGTTATATCCCTGTACATAGGGGGCAGTATTATAGTAGTTATATTCCTGTACATAGGGGGCAGTATTATAATAGTTATATTCCTGTACATAGGGGGCAGTATTATAGTAGTTATATTCCTGTACATAGAGGGCAGTATTATAGTAGTTATATTCCTGTACATAGGGGGCAGTATTATAGTAGTTATATTTTTGTACATAGGGGACAGTATTATAGTAGTTATATTCCTGTACATAGAGGGCAGTATTATAGTAGTTATATTCCTGTACATAGGGGGCAGTATTATAGTACTTATATTCCTGTACATAGGGGGCAGTATTATAGTAGTTATATTCCTGTACATGGGGGGCAGTATTATAGTAGTTATATTCTTGTACATAGGGGGCAGTATTATAGTAGTTATATTCTTGTACATAGGGGGCAGTATTATAATAGTTATATTCCTGTACATAGGGGGCAGTATTATAGTAGTTATATTCCTGTACATAGAGGGCAGTATTATAGTAGTTATATTCTTGTACATAGGGGGCAGTATTATAATAGTTATATTCCTGTACATAGGGGGCAGTATTATAATAGTTATATTCCTGTACATAGGGGGCAGTATTATAGTAGTTATATTCCTGTACATAGAGGGCAGTATTATAGTAGTTATATTCCTGTACATAGAGGGCAGTATTATAGTAGTTATATTCTTGTACATAGGGGGCAGTATTATAGTAGTTATATTCCTGTACATAGGGGGCAGTATTATAGTAGTTATATTCTTGTACATAGGGGGCAGTATTATAGTAGTTATATTCTTGTACATAGGAGGCAGTATTATAGTAGTTATATTCCTGTACATAGGGGGCAGTATTATAGTAGTTATATTCTTGTACATAGGGGGCAGTATTATAGTAGTTATATTCCTGTACATAGGGGGCAGTATTATAGTAGTTATATTCCTGTACATAGGGAGCAGTATTATAGTAGTTATATTCCTGTACATAGGGGGCAGTATTATAGTAGTTATATTCCTGTACATAGGGGGCAGTATTATAGTAGTTATATTCTTGTACATAGGGGGCAGTATTATAGTAGTTATATTCTTGTACATAGGAGGCAGTATTATAGTAGTTATATTCCTGTACATAGGGGGCAGTATTATAGTAGTTATATTCTTGTACATAGGGGGCAGTATTATAGTAGTTATATTCCTGTACATAGGGGGCAGTATTATAGGAGTTATATTCTTGTACATAGGGGGCAGAATTATAGTAGTTTTATTCTTGTACATAGGGGGCAGTATTATAGTAGTTATATTCTTGTACATAGGGGGCAGTATTATAGTAGTTATATTCTTGTACATAGGGGGCAGTATTATAGTAGTTATATTCCTGTACATAGGGGGCAGTATTATACTAGTTATATTCCTGTACATAGGTGACAGTATTATAGTAGTTATATTCCTGTACATAGGGGGCAGTATTATAGTAGTTATATTCTTGTACATAGGGGGCAGTATTATAGTAGTTATATTCCTGTACATGGGGGGCAGTATTATAGTAGTTCTATTCCTGTACATAGGGGGCAGTATTATAGTAGTTATATTCTTGTACATAGGAGGCAGTATTATAGTAGTTATATTCTTGTACATAGGGGGCAGTATTATAGTAGTTATATTCCTGTACATAGGGGGCAGTATTATAGTAGTTATATTCTTGTACATAGGGGGCAGACATAACAACACACTCACCTCCCTGTGATCCCTATGAAGGTTTGCCAGCTCTTCTCTCAGGGTCTCTACCTCAGACTCCAGTTTCATTCTTAGGAAATTGGTGTCGTCTATCATCTTGCGGAGCCCCTGCGTGTCCTTGTGCACCCCGTCACAGATAATTTGCTCTGCCTCTAACCTTTGGTTGATGTGATAAATATTAGCAGAATATTACATTAATATAGATACATTTCATGTATAACCGTCATCTCATTCTCTCTGCTGCTGGACACAGTGGGGACAATTAGAAACACACCACTCACTTTACTTTAAAGTCATCCGCCGCCAGCCTGGCGTTGTCGATTTGCAGGAGGAGTTTTGCGTTGTCCATATTTAGATCTTCCACCTTAAGGAACAACCCAAAAAACAAAGTATTATGGTTAATACTAAAACAGAAACCTGGCAGCTGACACTCCATGCATGCCTTGTAAGGTAATATTATCTGATCACTGTTTGGTATTGGTAAATGTTTGGCACCTAAGGACCCTATTATTTCGGCAATGTATAATCATATAATTTGGGCACTGCATGATCCTATACTTTTGGTACTGTTTGACACTATTATTTGGGCACTGAATAAACCTATAAGATGGGCATTGTATGATACCATTGTTTGTGCACTGAATGACCCTATTATTTGGGAACTGTATGACCCTATTATTTGGGCACTGTCTGGTCCTACAATTTAGGGTTTGTATGATCATATTTTTTGGGCTCTGTAGGGTATTTGAGCATAGCTATCACTTGTACACAGTATGCTGCTATTATTTGGTTTATGTTTTATAATATTTGGGCTCACTATACATTATAGAAATGGGGCTATGAACCACAGACAGGTTCTCAGTTGTGTCTTATCCCCTACTACACCTGCATTCTCTGCATTCCCTTCTCCTATCATACTACAGACTGCACATTGTAGGCAGACAGAGCAGTGGTAACACCTGACTGCAGCGATGGTGATAATATAAGACCCCTGATGAAGTTACACAGGATATGAATGTGATCAGATCTAATAGACACTGCCATCATATAACACATAAAGATTCACCACACTGCGGGACAGGGGGGTCAGGGTGAATGTTGCCATTGCCCACCCTGCTGAAGCTTATTGCAGTGACACAATGGGGGACATTTACTATGGTGTTTCCGCCAGTTTTGTGGCGCTCTCACCACATGTTCTGCTCTCCTACCTATTTATTAGCTGTCGGGGACAGAAAAAATGACTTTTTCCGCCTGCTCCGACTCTTCTCCGAAAAGGGGCGTGGCTTTGGCGGAGTGGAAACTCAGACAGAATTAATATGTGTCACAGCCATTTTTGGGCGCTGTAAACTGGCGGAAAGTAGACCAAAAGAAAACTGGTCTATCAGGGACTGTTGGACACATTTCTGGTGCTTGGGACAGATTTTGGTCCCAGGGACAGAAAATGGTCTCGGGGACAGAAAATGGTCTCGGCGCCAGAAACGTCTCTGCACAGCTCTACAATATTAAATGTGTGTCTTCTTTCCGAGAGCAGGTCGGTAACAAAGCCAATGCAGACACCGACACTTTAAGTAAATGTCCCCCAATGTATCAAGATTAAACATTGGCATTTAAAGAGGCCGTGATACACAAGACAGGATAGGGGATAGGAGTAGGAGCACTGGGGCTCAATCACTAGGATCTTCATTAACTAGACACAGGGGTTCACGCTGGACCATTTATTTCTATGGGGCAGCAGGAGATAGATGCCCCATAGAAGTAAATGAAGAACCGGTCCAGCCTGCGCTCCTGAGCTTCATATTTACAGGGGTTCCCAGGGGTCGGACCACCAGCAATTACTTATTCCCTATTCTGTGACCATTATTACAAGTCTCCCGTTGCACCCATGCTAAATATTCGCCAAAAATGTACATAAAAAAGATGGTCAGTATGCAGGATATATAGAGGAACTGAAGGGTCTTGTCAATGAGATGGTCTTTTACCGATTTGATTATATGCTAATTTGTCGTCACGATATGATACAGTATCTGGTGGTCCTTGGCACATCAGGCATGAGCTGGGACTGCTTTGCACCAAGGTCCAGGAATCTCCAGCTTCTTTTAGTCTGTGGCTAGACCACATTTTGAAGGGTCTCACCTGCTTTCGCAGTTGCTGCAGAGGAGCCTGGTGGACCTCCCAATCTC
Source organism: Engystomops pustulosus (assembly GCF_040894005.1). Classification (NCBI taxonomy): domain Eukaryota; kingdom Metazoa; phylum Chordata; class Amphibia; order Anura; family Leptodactylidae; genus Engystomops; species Engystomops pustulosus. The sequence continues at coordinate 118,944,548 of NC_092418.1, read as the reverse complement.
GAGGAGCGGGGTTCTTCCTTGCAGATACATCTTCGATCTCTTCTTGCAGTTTACGATTCTCCTCTTCCAGACCACGGACACGCTGGAGATAGCCGGCAAGACGTTCATTCAGCTCCTGCATGACCTCCTGATGGTTATTCTGTATGAAATTGTCTATCCCTGAGCGCAAGGAAGGAAGAGATGACTCCATAACGGATCGTATGGCTGATAGATCCAACCCAGAACGCAAGGACTGGAGTCTGGAGGCTGATGTCCTAAAATCCCCAGAGCCTATCTGGCTTGATGAGCTACTGCGCCAGCTTGGGGCACCTGAGGACACCTGGAAGGACATTGTGAAGGTAAGATGCAGGAGAAAGTAAGAAGAAGTGGAAGGTATAGGATGCCTTCAGGTTCTGGCCGGTATTGGAGAAGTCGTTGAGATGACTTTGAGTCGGCAGCCAGGCTTCAGAGTTTCACAGAAGGTGCTCAGCCGGGATTTGCATGGATACTTGCTGCAGCTGAGGCGTGCCGTCAGGTCTGATCACAGCTGAGGCTGGGCGGACATGTATACAGGTGATGTGTACAGTAATATTAATGAGGGGGAGGGGACTGTACAAGACAACACCCCACATAGTAAGGCTGGGGTCACACATCCAAGGATTGGCGCTGTCATAGTCAAAAGTAGATACAAAAGCAACGTACACATGATCTCTCCTGCACACCCAGCACCAGTATGAGGCGACATGCACAATAAATTCATCTCAATGTTATTCAGTCATGGTCACTGATGGTTTTTTACAGGTCGGTATCTGTGTCCCATCTGCAATGTTTTCTTGTTCCTATTTGCAGCCTTTGCCTTCCCATAGAAGTTTATGGAGCTGTGAAAAATACTGAAGTCTTCCATATTTTGGTAAATCTGATCTCCAGGGACAATACCTAACATGATGGCACCTGCTGACAGGTTCCTTTTAAAGACAGTAAGTAAGGAGTAAGTGGTGAACTTATTGGGGACTTCATCTCATGTTGGGTTGTAGTAAAGTCTATGTAGAGAGGAGTGAATTGTTTGCTGACAAGGTGGTGGCATCTGGGGATGGGTCTGGACTGGAGCCATGACCAACCCAAGGAGGAAGGTTCATTCAAATAATGTGTCAACAAACTAGAAGGAAAAGCCAACAGGTCTCCGAGGAGTCGTCCTCTCAGTGTAAAATTTCCACTTCTTTGACAAAGTTGGTCCCAGGACACCATGAGTCTGTACAACAGCCACTATGCCACCAACCGGGGGTTCAGCAGCAGGTCCCACGGCTCGCTCTCAGGGAGGCCTAGCGTCTTCCGAAAAAGCAATGGCTACCAGCCAGGGATGCAGCGAGCCATAAGTGGCATGAACCTGTCCAGGGTGACCCCAGGGTCCAGCACCTTCCTTCTATCCTCACTCCCCAACCTGGAGGTGGACCCCAAACTGCACCAACTGAGGAACGAGGAGAAGGAGCAAATCAAGGGGCTCAACAATCAGTTTGTCAACTTTATAGATAAGGTGAGTGAAACCTGCAGAGCTTCTTGTATGTGCTGAATGGTTGAATGGTGAGTATTGTTCCCTGTTATCAGCCATTTCTGACTATGGAGAGTAATAGAGGTGATGCAAATCTGCCCCATATCACCGGCCCTACAATGTGTAAGAGCGGAGGATACATGAGGATACACTGATGTATCCAATACTATCCAATGCTCCCCATTGCGTAGCTAATGGGATCATCTGTTACATTGTGGCACAGGGTCTGTAGCACGGAGTTCTGCCCTATGATATCACATGTAGATGTGCACGGAAATAGGGAACCTGGGAAACTACAAGTGAAACAAAAGCTGCGCCCAAATTGAGAGACAAAAAAAGGAGTTTTGGAAACCTGAGGTTTTTGTAGCGCAGACTCAGAAGAGGCACAAAATAAAAATCCTGGGATTGTCCAACAAAAAACAGGCGCAAAATGTTTAATAAATTACCCCCAATATTTATAAGTTACTGTGTTTGAGTCTATTATGTGTGACGCTGTCAGAATATAGATCTATCACGTGTGATACTGTCTGCTGAGCTGTGTATCTAATCCTCTCCTGTGTGATACTGTCTGCTGAGCTGTGTATCTAATCCTCTCCTGTGTGATACTGTCTGCTGAGCTGTGTATCTAATCCCCTCCTGTGTGATACTGTCTGCTGAGCTGTTTATCTAATCCTATCCTGTGTGATACTGTCTGCTGAGTTGTGTATCTAATCCTATCCAGTGTGATACTGTCTGCTGAGCTGTGTATCTAATCCTATCCAGTGTGATACTGTTTGCTGAGCTGTGTATCTAATCCTATCCTGTGTGATACTGTCTGCTGAGCTGTGTATCTAATACTATCATGTGTGATACAGTCTGCTGAGCTGTGTATTTAATCCTCTCCTGTGTGATACTGTCTGCTGAGCTGTGTATCTAATCCTATCCTGTGTGATACTGTCTGATGAGCTGTGTATCTAATCCTATCCTGTGTGATACTGTCTGCTGAGCTGTGTATCTAATCCTATCCTGTGCGATACTGTCTGCTGAGCTGTGTATCTAATCCTCCCCTGTGTGATACTGTCTGCTGAGCTGTGTATCTAATCCTATCCTGTGTGATACTGTCTGCTGAGCTGTGTATCTAATCCTATCCTGTGTGATACTGTCTGCTGAGCTGTGTATCTAATCCTATCCTGTGTGATACTGCCTGCTGAGCTGTGTATCTAATCCTATCCTGTGTGATACTGCCTGCTGAGCTGTGTATCTAATCCTATCCTGTGTGATACTGCCTGCTGAGCTGTGTATCTAATCCTATGTGTGATACTGTCTGCTGAGCTGTGTATCTAATCCTCTCCTGTGTGATACTGTCTGCTGAGCTGTGTATCTAATCCTATCCTGTGTGATACTCTCTGCTGAGCTGTGTATCTAATCTTGCCATGTGTTTTACTCTCTGCTGAGCTGTGTATCTAATCCATTCCTGTGTGATACTGTCTGCTGAACTCTATACATCTTCTATACCAATTTACAGTACAATTTTTAACCCCAATTTTTAACCCCATCCAGGAACACGCACAAAACCACTCCTAAATCTATCATGTGTGATACCTCCTGGTATCTAAACTTGTTATGCATGATACTGTTTGTTGCCTTGATCTATCTAAGACTATCATGTGATTCTGCTACTTAGCTGTTTTCTCAATCCATGATCATGTGATACTGTATGATGTATCAAAGCCTGCCTTATGTTAATACTACTAAGCTGCTGTAACCAAATTTGTAATGTGTAATACAGTCTACTGATATGTGTTTCTAATCCTCTCCTGTGTGATACGGTCTGCTGAGCTGTGTATCTAATCCTCTCCTGTGTGATACGGTCTGCTGAGCTGTGTATCTAATCCTATAATATATGATACTGTCTGCTGAGCTGTGTATCTAATCCTATCCTGTGTGATACTATATACTTAGCTGGTGTATCTAATCCAATCAATGATGATATTGTCTGGTAGGCATTAGTGGCCCATGGCCACCCAAACCACCCCAAAATTTTTATGGAGAAGGACCTGAACCTATGAAATCCTCATAAATCTGTGCATACTCTTAATACAAATGTACACAAGAGCCATTACAGGACCTCTGAAGGTCCTTCAGAGGTCCTGAAACCTCAGATTGAGAGCAGCAGAAGGGCCTCATCCTCCATTCCCCAAAAGCTGATTCTAGTAGCAGATGTAGGAAGTGACCCCAGACTTGTAGGGGCCTTAATATTCATACACCCCAAGGGCTCATGGGGGTCTTACTCCGCACATACTACCTGGCAATGTGTCTTATGGTTTTATGTATCTAACGAGTCGTCATTGTACATTGAAAAGTTTTGGCTTTTTCTAATCTAATATAAAGCTTCAGTTTATCCCAATTTTGAAGATCTCTGCTTGCTCTAAGTGAATAGTTACATTACATTTTAAACCACTGGTTTTAATAAAACAAAGCCTACAAAAACAGGATGTGATATTTGCTACAGATTGTATCTGCTCTGAATAATCCAATGTTATCTCCTGAGAATCTGCTTCAATGATTCAGTCCACGGTGGGAGAAATTTGCTGCTACGGACTCAGATCACAGAACGTTGTCCCCACTGATAGATTATTATTATTATTATTATCTGCATTGATTCTATGGCGCTGTACAAGCGATACGGGATTTCCATACATTCAGACAAGGACAAAATACAAAACTACAAAGATCAGGGAGGACTCTGCCCATGATAACCAGATCGAATGAGTTTCCTGGAAACGCATATGTGATTGCGCCGAGCTCCGCCCCCTGTGCGCTAGCATCGCGTTATGAACGCAACACTAGAGGAACGTGTGACCGCGCCCTCAGGGCTCGCAATCTATTTGGGAGGGAGGATTGAGACACGAGGTACAGGAGCACAGCAGTTATTGGGGCACATTTACTTACCCGTTCCGTCACGATCTCATGTTGCGTTGTCTGGCGAGGATTCGGGTCTGCCGCAATTCACTAAGCTCGTGCGCCCATGTTCCCGCATCCGTCGCTTCCAAGCTGAGGTCCACAGGAGTTCACCTTCTTCTTCCTGTTGCATGTGAGTGCTTGATCTTGCGCCCGATGGCCCACCCCGCAATTTCTGTTGCGTGCAAGCCAGCGCCGATGCACCAAAATCCGATCACGTGCGCCAAAATCCCGGGGAAATCCGAGGAAAATGCGTCCAACGGACCGTTAGTAAATGAGCCCCACTGACTCTTGTAGGTGTTCAAGTGAGAGTTTTTTAGTACATTTTTCCTGATATGTACAGGACAATGGTTCCTTTACAGCAATCAGAGATCTTAAAATCTTGAAAATGGTGAACATAGAATTTATGCAAAACTTTCTATTTTACTGAAATTCAGTTTTCTTCACATGCAATTGTCCTTTGGGATGAGGACAAAATGCCCTGAATATCCCAGAGCTGCAAATCTGAGATCTTTTACCTTTCTGTGTGAATGAGCCCTAAGTGCATTGGACATGACAATGAGCTGAGGTTCTGCTGCAAGTGGGTCTACAGTGGAGCTATGCACAATAAATGGTTGGAGAATTAGAGGCATTTTTCGAGGAAAATCACTTTGGTCCTTTAGCCGACTGCAATATTCAGCAGAAGTGTAGTGAAGTGTAGGAGTAGTGTCAATCACTGGTGAATTTTGCAGAACACTACTTCTATAGTGATAGCAATTGCAGTAGCAGCCACTAGGGGGAGCACAATGCAGTCAAATGTATGCATAGAGTAGATACAGATGCAGTGAGCACCCCCTAGTGGTGACTTCAGCACTGCATGACTTAAAGAGAACCCGTCATGCAAAATAACCCCTAAACTAAATATATTTTCATAAACTGCCATTAGAGTGCATTGCCTCTATCCCTTCATTGTCCCTCTACATGCCTGTAAACCTAAGCAATGAGGTCCTAAAGCTGTATGCAAATGACCTGTGAAATGTCTAACGAAGCATTAGCATATTCAAGCTGTCCAGCTTATTCATGAGTGGGAGGTACAGCCACACCCCCAGTGCATGACTGACAGCCTGTATAATGATGTGGGGCTGTATAATGATGTGCTTCCTGGTGCTGGCGCCCCCTGCGGCCTGTGTGTGCATGTGTGTGTGTGTATAGGAGGGATACAACAGCTCCAGGATGCAGCCATGTCAGATTCATGTTTAGCTGAAGTCTGTGTCTCTGTGTATTAGGAGGATGCAGCATGTCAGCAGATGCAGCACACACACTAGCAATGCTTTACTATACATTACACACAGACATGAGCAGGGGGAGGAGAGGGGAGGGGGAACAGGGGTGACATCACTGCCTCTGACCATGTGACCAGCCTCATTTACATGATAAAGAATAGATGATTTTACAATGATTAATGTATGAAATAACTAGATAATGTCTGGGATGGGATCCTTGTGAGCTGCTCCAACAGGTAGAGGTGACAGGACAAGTGACACAGACCTGATGACAGGTGTCCTTTAAAGGGCATCTACCACCAGGATGAAAGACTATATGCAAATGAGCCTGAGGGGCTCCATTAACACCCATGGAGCCTGCATACAGTCCTTCATCCTGATGCCCTTGAATCATTTGTTAGGTAAAAAAAAAATCCACCCTCTTTATAAAAGAATCAAAAAAAATTTGGATGCCAAAAATAAAAATTGGACTCGGTGGTTGTCTTTCTTGGATTGGGGGTCTGTTTAGGAATTGTAGAAAGAAGGAAACAGCGTTCACAAAGATGTGCAGATATGTCCCTGGTGCAAAACATGTCTGAAATGTACGAGGTGTACAAGTCGTGGGACTATCTTAGAGATGGGTGATGGCTGGTAATGAAAATAATGAAGACATATGACATGTATCTGAGCCTTACTATGCCTCAGCTGAGGGTTTGTTACAGTTGCATTCAGTGCAGACAATCCTCTGTGAGCAGCACATATCTCTCCCTGTTTCTGATCAATGTTACAATGTATCAGTGGAGGGAGGATCAGTATCTGTCGGGGGCCCGGAGGATCATCTGCTCTGATACAAATGTATCCTCATCTGTGATAAATTACACGTAATAAAATATTTGAAGCCTTTTGGGTGTAAACATAAAATAGCTTCCATTCATTGACAGCAAGTGGAGATCTTTAAAATCGCATAAAATGGTCCCTTCCCAGGTAGCAGATAAGCCCGTTGGCAGAGCCTGACACACGCTGATGTGGTAAGATCCCGTGTGACCCGCATGTAATCCTGGGCAGGGGACACACAGGATGGTGGGAAAATCAATGCCGGAGAATAATGGCCGGATCTGGTGTCATTACCAGCTCATTGTGCCATGGCCTCTGTAAACACGGGCGGTGTAATCCCTGAGGCAGGATCCTCCCTACTGGTATTAGGCCCCACACCCCCCCCCCCCCCCCCCCGGGCACAGCCGCCACACACTGTTTGCCCTTCGTGGTCATGGACAATGTCAGGGCAGTTCTCATGGGGCAGGTATAGAGATGGGCGCAGTGCCATGAGAACCGGCCTCAGCAGCAGGAGCCTGTGTGCAGGGGAGCCGGGGCCCAGGGGGTCCGAACTGGAGTCCTGTGTTGTGCCCATATATACAGGATAGGAGTAGTAGTACTGTGTTGTGTCCATATATACAGGATAGGAGTAGTAGTACTGTGTTGTGTCCATATATACAGGATAGGAGTAGTAGTACTGTCCTGTGCTCATATATACAGGATAGGAGTAGTAGTACTGTGCTGTGCCCATATATACAGGATAGGAGTAGTAGTACTGTGCTGTGCCCATATATACAGGATAGGAGTAGTAGTACTGTGCTGTGCCCATATATACAGGATAGGAGTAGTAGTACTGTCCTGTGCTCATATATACAGGATAGGAGTAGTAGTACTGTGCTGTGCCCATATTTACAGGATAGGAGTAGTAGTACTGTGCTGTGCCCATATATACAGGATAGGAGTAGTAGTACTGTGCTGTGCCCATATATACAGGATAGGAGTAGCAGTACTGTGCTGTGCCCATATGTACAGGATAGGAGTAGCAGTACTGTGCTGTGCCCATATATACAGGATAGGAGTAGTAGTACTGTGCTGTGCCCATATATACAGGATAGGAGTAGCAGTACTGTGCTGTGCCCATATGTACAGGATAGGAGTAGCAGTACTGTGCTGTGCCCATATATACAGGATAGGAGTAGAAGTACTGTGCTGTGCCCATATATACAGGATAGGAGTAGTAGTACTGTGCTGTGTCCATATATACAGGATAGGAGTAGTAGTACTGTGCTGTGCCCATATATACAAGATAGGAGTAGTAGTACTGTGCTGTGTCCATATATACAGGATAGGAGTAGTAGTACTGTGCGGTGCCCATATATACAGGATAGGAGTAGTAGTACTGTGCTGTGCTCATATATACAGGATAAGAGTATTATTACTGTGCTGTGCCCATATATACAGGATAGGAGTAGTAGTACTGTGCCCATATATACAGGATAGGAGTAGTAGTACTGTGCTGTGCCCATATATAGAGGATAGGAGTAGTAGTACTGTGCTGTGCCCATATATACAGAATAGGAGTAGTAGTACTGTGCTGTGCCCATATATACAGGATAGGAGTAGTAGTACTGTGCTAAGCCCATATATATATTATACATATATATACACACATACAGGATAGGAGTAGTAGTACACACTTAGTAGTCCATCATACAGAACAGTCCAAACTATTTATCTGCAAAAACTCTTCAGAAAATCTTGATTAAAATAATAGGTCATTATGTAATGTCATATATCTCATCCGCAAAGTATTCTATATATATATATGTGTGTCTATCCTCAAGCTTTTTCTATTACTAGAAGATGAGATGGTGACACACAGGCGCCAGAGCTCCCTCCCTGTGTCATAGCCATGTAACCAGCACCACCTGGTGGCCACCAGCGGTAATAACACTGGTAATAACACACTGGTGGATCTCTTTTGTCTTCTTTTTTTCTGTCACCACATTTTTTGTTACTGCTTTTTTTTCTACACTTTTATTTGTGCAAGATTAGTAACATTTGTCTCCTCTGCACAAAGCCAAATGGGAGGGGGAAGAGAATCCATTTCAGTAAATTCGCCCATACCCAAAAATAAGGATTTAATACATTCTGGCTTTGTGATGATAAATTTTTAATTGTGATTAATCTACGAGATAAATGATCTTAAAGGTGTTAACATTATTATATTATACATTGTGCATCTGTGCATTATAAACCATCCGGCGTTTCTTTTTGCACTAGATCTGTGACAGGTTTCCGCATCCTCAGTGTCACCCTAGAGCAGTGATGGCGAACCTTTTAGCAGCCGAGTGCCCAAACTGCAACCCAAACCCCCCTCATTTATCGCGAGGTGCCATCCAAAAGTTAAAGCAGTAACTTATTGCTCCCTGTTCTTCAACAACTTTCAATCATATTGGCCTCCTGAGGGCAGCAACACAGTAGAAAGATGGAAAATTTGCATCATTTTAGCTTCTTTCCAGTTTCCCTCTGTACACAGAGAATCGTGGGGCCAGCAGGAGGTCCTCCAAAGATAATTCGGCCCCATCTACTCATTCTCCCTCTTCCTAGAGTCCCAAGTAGCGAAATAAGTATCAATATATGACTGAAAGCCGCATCTTTTAAGTTCCTTGGAACTGCAGGAAGATTCTTTGAGTTCTGTCTGGTGCGCTGGGGCGATGGCCCGGGTGCCCACAGAAAGGGCTCTGAGTGCCGCCTCTGGCACCCGTGCCGTAGGTTCGCCACCACTGCCCTAGAAAGTAGCATCATGTTGGGATTTTTGCAGTCAAAGCGAATAACTTTCTCGGGAATTTGTTATGATTTGCCTGGAGTAAAGACAGTAAAAATAAATAAATGAAAAGGTTTTCTTACGTTGTTTAGTTTTTTTTTTCAGCTTCTACTATTTACATCCATATAATATCCAGTAATTACATTTGGTTTCACCTTAAAGTTTCTATTCACCCTCTAGTGCAGTGATGGCGAACCTCTTGGCGGCCGAGTGCCCAAACTGCAACCCAAATCCCCCCTTATTTATCGCAAGGTGCCAACAAAAAATCAAAGCAGTAACTTATTGCTCTCTGTTCTTCAACAACTTTCGATCATATTGGCCTCCTGAGGACAAGATGGAAAATTTGCATTATTTTAGCTTCTTTCCAGTGTCCCTCTGCACACAGAGAATCGTGGGGCCAGCAAAGATAATTCAGCCCTGTCTTTTCATTCTCCCTCTTCCTACAGTCCCAAGTAGCGAAGTAACAAGTAAGTATCACTTTAATATATGACTGGAAGCAGCATCTTTTATGTTGCTTGGAACTGCAGGAAGATTATTTGAGTCTGGTGCTCGGGTGATGGCACGAGTGCCCACAGAAAGGGCTCTGAGTGCCGCCTCTGGCACCCGTGCCATAGGTTCGCCACCACTGCTCTAGTGGAAAGTTATTATACTAACTCGAATAAAAAAGAGGGTTTATGGCTTCAAATTGGAAATGGCGATGATATATCCATTGTGCATGTGAGCACTGAGCCGGTCCCTGGCTACCAATGTCACATGCCATTCATACACACCACAACCTGGCTCAGTGGTTATGTGTACACAATACATATGACATCATCACTTCCAGTCCAAATGGACCAGGAGCCCCCATCACAGAGCCATCACTGACAGAGAGCAGAATAGAAGAGGGTTTTTTTCAAATATTTTGTTATAATGTATCTTCCCCGAAAAGATAATAATAATATAACATAATATAGATTAGTATGATTCTATAGAACAGAAAGTAATGTATCTATATGACATAACAAGACTTATTGTCATGTTATATAACATAATACAATATAATGGGGGTCATTTACTAAGGGCCCGAATCACGCAATTCTGTGGAGTATCCCGACGATTTCTGATTTGCGCTCAATTCTGCTGGGATTTTGGCGCACACGATCGGATTTTGGCGCCGGGTTGCATGCGACGGAAATCGGGGGCGTGGCAAGTGTCGCTTGACACGCACTTACCTGCACCAAGAAATAGAAGGTGAACTCTGGCGGACCTCGGCACAGCAGCGACACCTAGTGGATATCGGTGCACGGACCTAGTGAATCCTGGAACAACCCGAATCAACGTCGGGGAATCCGCCGCTGGATCGCGACTGGACCGGGCAAGTAAATGTGCCTCAATGTGTGCACTGTCATTTCCTGAACTACAAATATCAGCCCCCCTACAACTTCAAGGTCTTTTCTATAAGGATAAGAGAGACTGGGGCTCATTAACTAAGGGCTCCTTGGCCGCACTTTCGTCGGGTTTCCTGAATTTTTCGGTTTTGCGCCGAATTCCGCCGAGGCTATTGCGCCGGCTTTCATGCAACAGAAATCGGGGGCCTGGCTATCGGACAACCCGACGGATTCGGAAAAACCGTGGAATTTAAAAAACAAAATGTGTGTGTCACAAGATCAGCACTCACATGCATCGGGAAGAAGCAGGTGAACTCCGGCGGACCTCGGCGCAGCAGCGACACATGCTGGATATCGGGCACATGACCTTAGTGAATCCCAGCAAAACCCGAATCCACGTTGGAGAACGCGCCGCGGGATCGCGACTGGACCGGGTAAGTAAATTAGGCCCATTGGGGGTCATTTACTAAGGGGCGGTTTCGCGTTTTCCCGACGTGTTACCCGAATATTTCCGATTTGCGCCAATTTCCCCTGAATTGCTTCGGGATTTTGGCGCACGCGATAGGATTGTGGCGCATCGGCGCTGGCATGCACGCGATGGAAATCGGGGAGCGTGGTCGAACGAAAACCCGACGGATTCGGAAATACCACCGCATTTTTTTAAAAATAATTTGTCGCGGAGCTTGCACTTACCTTCACTTGGCCCGGCTCGGTGAACTCCAGCGCGTTCCGATGCTCTTCAGCGCAGCACCGCCACCTGGTGGACGGCAGAGGAACTACCATAATAAATCCCGGCCGGACCCGAATCCACCGCAGAGAACGCGCCGCTGGATCACGAATGGGCCGGGTAAGTAAATCTGCCTCATTGTCTCCATTACTATTACCAGTTTTATTTCTCATTTGCACTGAAAGTATAAAGGAAATTTCCTTTTTTCAGTCCACAGCTCCCATGCAGGCATAGTGTCTCCTTGGTTACAGACTACAAAGTAATTATTTGTAGTCTGAACCTGCAGTAAATGGTGATGCCCAATTTGCTGTATGTGATTATAATGATGACTAATAATAATTCTTTATATAGCGCACGCAGATTACACAGCTGAACATTCAGATGCGTCCACCACAGTAACAACTCTGCTTGCTGACAGGTGCGGGACCTGGAAAGACAGAACAAGATCCTGAAGACCCAACTGCAGCTCCTGAAGCAGAAGGACACCTACAAGTCTAACATTGACCAGATCACGGTGACCTCCGGCAACCACCTGAAGCAGCAGATTGATGGCCTCCTGCACGAGAAGGACAAGCTGCAGAGCGAGCTGCACAACATGCAGGCCGTGGTGGAGGAGCTCAAGAGCAGGTAATAGGGGGCAACATCCCCAATATACCCCACCACGGCCGCTGGGTCAAGCTCTGTGGGTGGTCCTGGCTTGGAGTTATATTGCATCTGTGTAATTTATACCATCATATATTCTGCATATAACACTGCCATATAGTGCACCCTTTATAGTGCCATATGGTGAATGTATAATACAATAATTATAATAATCTCATACTGAACAAAACCCAAATAGAACACAATCAAACCATCACATAATGTAATATGCAGGATCTCAGAAAAGTGAGTTCGCCCCTCACATTTTTTAAAAACATTTTATTGTCTTTTTAGGGGACAACACTGAAGATGCCAATGTACAGTCTGTATAACAGTAAATCTGATGTGTTCTCAAAATAACACAACACGCGGCCGTTAATGTCTCAACCGGCAAACAAAAACACAGAAGGGCTCTGGGGCTGTTACCAAAGCCCTTCTTTGTTGTATATTCACAAGCTTTTACACTGTGCAGGAGCACTCTCCCCCTCCCATTGTGTGAGATTACAGCAGGAGACAGTGTAAAAGTCTGTGAAGATACAGCACGGAGGGGCTCTGGTAACGCTGTTTCAGTAGCATAATTATAGAAGTTGATTTTAGAAACAAGAGGCAATAGATAACATATACAGGCGGTCCCCTACTTAAGAACACCCCACTTACAGTTGACCCCTAGTTACAAACGGACCTCTGGATGTTGGTATTTTACTGTTTGTTAGTCCAAGGCTACAATAATCAGCTGTAACAGTTATCACTGGTGTCTACAATTGTTCTTTATTGTTACTCCTGGTTCTTGTGACAACCCAACATTTTTGATTTCCAAATGGCACAGAAACCAAAAAAAATTTTAGTTGGGGTTACAATTATAAAATATACAGTTTCGACTTACATACAAATTCAACTTAAGAACAAATCTACAGAACCTATCCTGTAAGTAACCCGTCTATGATCTATGATGGCAATTACAGAGGATATTAGAGACCTTGCGCTCCATTTGAGGATGTCCCATCGATGCTCCGTAGGGTTTAGGTCTGGAGACATGTTTGGCCAGTCCAGCATCTTCACCATCAGACACAGCGCAGCAGTGGTCGTCTTGGAGGGGATTGTGGTAATATCATTTTGAGGGCAGCACATTTACCCTGTTATACAAGCCGTACACTCACTACTATACATTGTATCAGTGTCATATCTTCATTGTTCTCCCCTGAAATAATTGAATAAAATATTTCCAAAGTCCCAAGAGGTATAAACCCAATGGGGCAGATTTACTTACCCGGTCCATTCGCGATCCAGCGGCGCGTTCTCTGCGCTGGATTCGGGTCTGGCCGGGATTTATTAAGGCAGTTTCTCCACCGTCCACCAGGTGGCGCTGCTGCGCTGAAAAGCATCGGAACGCACTGGAGTTCACCGAGCTGGGCTGAGTGAAGGTAAGTGCAAGCTCCGCGACACATTTTTTGTTTTAAATGCGGCAGTTTTTCCGAATCCGTCGGGTTTTCGTTCGGCCACGCCCCCCGATTTCCGTCGCGTGCATGCCAGCGCCGATGCGCCACAATCCGATCCCGTGCGCTAAAATCCCGGGGCAATACAGGGAAAATCGCCGCAAATCAGAAATATTCGGGTAACATGTCGGGAAACCGCAAATCGGGCCCTTAGTAAATAACCCCCATTGTTTTTTGATGCTGTATATAGGGTCCAGGTCATCCGTATGTTTATGTCTTCCATTTTCCATGTCGCTTGCAGATACGAGGATGAAATTAATAGAAGAAATCAACTAGAAAATGATTTTGTGCTGACGAAGAAGGTTTGTGCCATGAACTGTAGGGTCATGAACATGGGGGGCGCGGATGCATTGATACCTATGGCAATAGTGGAAAGTGGGACTGCTAGTGATTTTTTCCCAAATGTTACAAACTCCTGGTATCTATGGATTCATGTAAATTACCCCCCCCCCCCCCCCTCTATAGTAACATGGCTGGTCACAGATCAATCCCAGTTCACCCCAACAGCATTAAAGTCGCCTTCATCTGTCTGATGCAATCTTCCCGTTACTTCAGTATAACATTTAACTCAATTTTGCCCCCCAGGACCTGGATGACACCTACCTGCACAAAGTGGACAATGAATCAAAGCTGGAAAGTTTGAGCGATGAGATTGAGGTTCTGAAGCAGCTGTATAAGGAGGTGAGATAGGAATTCAATGCCTGCCCCTGGTGGGACAATGATGAGGGTAAGAGATAAGACATAACAAAATGAGTGGGGCTTCTATGTACACTGGAGGATTGTACTCACACTGCTGTGCTCTGAGCTCTATTCTCTGAGTTGCACCCCAGCCCCTGTGAGTAAAAGTTTGAGAGCTTCTGGTTGAATACTACAGCAGTCACACAGAACTGAGAGGATGAGCTTTGGAGCAGTTCAAGGCACAGAGTACAGCAGTGTGAGGACGCGCCCCAAACTGCACTTGCAAACCAGTTTAAGCACATTCACATTAAGAAGTAAATATAATTTTAGGCAGAATCCACAAGGAGGGAAAAGTGACGGAATAAAATGTAACCTTTATCGATTCCTTTAAAAATGGGCAAATAACATGTAAAGACAAATAATAATGTGACTAATTCCGGAGGTGTACACCCCGACAGGAGGAATTACCGGGCAACTGAAATATAAATTTGTATTTAGTAAAGAATCCAAAACGCAGTAAACCTAAAAGCTAAAAAAAAAAATCATTTTCTAACTTTTTAATGTCTTTTATGTTTCTTTTTGTTGCTGCTGTAGGAAATCCAGGAGCTGCAGTCTCAGGTGCACAGCGACAGCGTGAAGGTAGAGGTGGACAATAACCGAGACCTGGAGATGAAGCACATCATGGATGATGTCCGGGCGCAGTACCAGAGCATGGCAGACAAGAGCCGCCAGGAGGCCGAGCACTGGTACAAGAGCAAGGTGGGAGATGAAGGGGGGATTTTCCCATGAGGCCAAACGCTCTTAGTCAGAAATGTTGGAAAAGGGACAAAAAAAAAAAGGACTAAAAACCTTCATAAATGTTGCACAACACATTTCTTGGTGCAAATCAGCCAAAATTCTGGTGCACGTGCATTAATACATTTCCTCCAATGTATTGTTATCTCCTGCCTCCTAACCAACCCCACCTGCTCTTAAAGGGATCTGTGGACCTTGTGGGAGGATTTATGTCGGTTCCTATATGGATCAGGGAGGCACTGAAGGGTTTCTGTCAACAGATTTGACCATGTAACACTACAGACGGGGCTAGGAAAGGTCCGTGTTAGTCATATTCCAGGCTTGTGGCTTCTTCGTGTGCACTGTAGTGATGATGTCAAGTTCTGCCCTTGTTCACACAACCTCAGGTTCTCTAATGACTAATAAAAATCACAGAGTGAGCTCAAAGAAATCCACACCAAGACAAAGTATGGTGTAATATCTCAATCAGTGTGGAGCAGTAATGCCAGGGCAGATGTGAGATGCTTTATTTGCTTCACAAAGGATTATACATAACTTTCAGTGGGGCAGGACCTGGGCTTGGTTAGTGAAAGATAAGAAGTAATGTCCATAGTTCATTGGTTAGTAAATCATCACATGGGCATTGCAGAAACAAAAGACGTCTCTTTCCCTGGAATCGGTAGTAAATCAGCCCAGGGAGCCGCACATTCTTCTCTGCGCAGGATTGTGTTATCAGACTGTTATCAGTCTTCATCCACAGTTGTGCATCTTCTTAGTTTCAGCATTTAGCAAGCATATAAAATAAAAGCATTTTCATTAATAACATAACAATACTTCACAATGACCTCACACTGCTGTGCTCTTAGCTCTGTGCAAAAATCTGCTCCATAGCCCCTTCCCCTACAAGTAAAATCTGACCAGTATATTGACTATATAATACAGCAGCCACTACATGTAGAGGGTAGGGACTGTGGAGCACTTTAACATGCAGAGCTAAGAGCACAGCAGTGTGAGGACACCTCCTTAGAAGCTACAATCTTGGAATATATTCCATATTTCACAGTTCTGCTGCTACTAACAACAGAATACATACAGAATATGTATAATTGCACATCTCTTCAGGAAGCATACACAACACTGGCTGCAGTCAGCATGGCCACAGCTGCTGACAGATCCCTTTAAGAGCTGGTGGTTCAGTTCTGATTCAGTGCACTGGTGGGGACCGTATTACACTTACGGCTTTGTTCACAGATTGATGACTTGGTGAATCAGGGTAAACGGACAAGCGATGAGTTAAAGACACTGAAGAACGAGGTGGTGGATCTAAACCGGATGATACAACGTGTCAACAACGACAATGAGGCCCTAAAAAATCAGGTACAAGGCTGCTGTTAGCTCCACCCACTTTTGCTTTTAGCCACACCTCTTGCAGTGGTATATATTATATCCCAACCCAATAATGTCAGCAATACCAGATGCAGTCCCTGTGGGCAATGCCAGCCATAGTGCCCACCTCCACTGGCAAAGCCTAAGTCACCATACAAGGCATTTGCCCAATTTCACATCTTATCAATATCTAATCAGTAATGTCAATGTCAGGTAGCAGTATTAGGGTTTAAGATTATGCCTCGCCCTGGGCTGTGAAATCTCCCCAGTGGTCTGGAGTTTTTAATTGATGTTTCTTTTAGTGCATAAAAACATTGATACAACAAATCTGGTTACATAGAACTAGAACATAACTAAATGTATGACATGAAGACAGTACCAAAACCATAGCAACAGCATCGGAACCAAGATTATTATACAGATACAGGAACAGAACCAAGCTTCCTACACAGATATAGCACCAGAGCCATGTTTACTACACAAATACATTAGCAAAACCAAGCTGACTACATAGATACAGCCCCAGAACCAAGCTGACTACATACATACAGCCCCAGAACCAAGCTGACTACATACATACAGCCCCAGAACCAAGCTTACTACATAGATACAGCCCAGAACCAAGCTGACTACATACATACAGCCCCAGAATCAATCTTACTACATAGATACAGCACCAGAACCAAGCTGACTACATACATACAGCACCAGAACCAAGCTTAATATATACATACAGCCCCAAAACCAAGCTGACTACATAGATACAGCACCAGAACCAAGCTGACTACATACATACAGCACCAGAACCAAGCTTAATATATACATACAGCCCCAAAACCAAGCTGACTACATACATACAGCCCCAGAACCAAGCTGACTACATACATACAGCCCCAGAACCAAGCTGACTACATACATACAGCCCCAGAACCAAGCTGACTACATACATACAGCCCCAGAACCAAGCTTACTACATAGATACAGCCCAGAACCAAGCTGACTACATACATACAGCCCCAGAATCAATCTTACTCCATAGATACAGCACCAGAACCAAGCTGACTACATACATACAGCACCAGAACCAAGCTTAATACATACATACAGCACCAGAACCAAGCTTAATATATACATACAGCCCCAAAACCAAGCTTATTACATACATACAGCACCAGAACCAAGCTGACTACATACACACAGCACCAGAACCAAGCTTAATACATACACACAGCCCCAGAATCAAGGTGACTACATAGATACATTACCAAAACTAAGCTTACTACATACATACAGCCCCAGAATCAATTTTACTACATAGATACAGCCGCAGAACCAAGCTAACTACATAGATACAGCCCCAGAACCAAGCTAACTACATAATTGTCACAATTTTACCAAATTGGTTAAATTTTTTAAAATATAACCTTTAATTTTCTAATATCAAGAAAAAAAGAAGTGGTTCAAGGAATGCAGTAGGAGTAGATAGTTTTATGATGGTTTACGCCCTCTTGTGGCCAGAGAGGCAATGAGAGTACACAGTGTAGTAAGTCACAAGTATATGAAGATCTCACATTACACAGTATGAGGGGTAATTTAGGCTTATTATGATCACAGCTCTAAGTACCCTTTATTTTATTGACTTATTCCTGTGTCTCATTTCTGAACGCTTCTCTCTTTGTACTTATTAACGTCTAAGCACCAGTTGCTTTATTTGCTTTACATTCTTATCTATACACGGTCGCTGCAGCTCAACAGAGCAGAACTGCGCCTTCTCCAGACTATCTGCAGTATATCTAAAATGAATTACAAAGAGCCTCACCTACATGATTTGTAGCACTACTTGTAGTAGTTAGGAGCCAATTTAGCAAGCCGTGCTCCCACAGTAGCCAATATCATAACAGTGCCCCTACAGTAGCCATTATACTCAAAGCACCCTAACAGTAGCCAGTATAGTAATGGTGCCCCCCACAGTAGCCCATAGTCACAGTGCTGCACAGTGGCCCAAGGTAAAATTGCTCCAAAATAGCCAAGTCACAGAGAACCCCCCACACCCACACATAGTAGCCAAATAAAAGTTCTCCCACAGTAGCCTTCACCGTTACCCTTAGGGTACCCACATGAGTATACCCCCTAGTTGATTATAAATGCACCCCCATGCTGCTCCTGCAGATATTACAAATATGTCACCACAGTAACCAATATCGTCCACCTAACACCACCACAGTAGCCAATATAGTAACAGGGCCCCCACAGTAGCCAATATAAAAACAGTGCCGCCAATATAGTCAAAGCACCATAACAGTAGCCAATAGAGTAATGGTTCCACCCACAGTAGCCCAAAGACACATTGGGGCTCATTTACTTACCCGGTCCTGCCGCGATCCAGCGGCGCGTTCTTCGACGAGGATTCAGGTCTTCTGGCGATTCACTAAGGTCATGCACCCGATATCCACCAGGTGTCCCCGGAGTTCACCATCTTCTCCCTGGTGCATGTAAGTGCTTGATTTTGCGACACACTTCGTTTTTTAAATTCTGTGTTTTTTCTGAACCATCAGGTTTTCCGGTGGCCACGCCCCACGATTTCTGTCGCGTGAAACTCGGCGCCAAAATCGCAGCGGAATTCGTTTCAAAGCTGAAAAAGTCAGGAAACCCGACGAAAGTGCAGCTGTGGAGCCCTTAGTAAATGAGCCCCATTGTGTCACAGTGGCCCATGGTCACATTGCCCCAAAGTAGCCAAGTCACAGTACCCCATGCCCGTACCCCAGGGGTACATAGTAAGAGGAACCTCACATTAGCCACTATACTAACAGCGCCAATAGCCAATACAGTAATAGTGGACCCTGAGTAGTCATTATAGTAACCATGACCCCCCCCCCCCCCCCCCAAGAAGC
Source organism: Engystomops pustulosus (assembly GCF_040894005.1). Taxonomy (NCBI): domain Eukaryota; kingdom Metazoa; phylum Chordata; class Amphibia; order Anura; family Leptodactylidae; genus Engystomops; species Engystomops pustulosus. Next base: position 118,925,241 of record NC_092418.1, on the reverse strand, counting down.
CAATTGTCACAGTACACCACAGTGGCCAATAGTCACATTGCCTCAAAATAGCCAAGTCACAGTGTCCTTCACAGTAGCCAATTCACAACTGCCCCACAGTTGCCAAGTCACAGTGTCCCCTACATTAGCCTTCACTGTCCTCCCCAGTTTAGCCATCTTAGACTCCCCCCTTTATTTATTATCAATGCCCCTCAATGGTAACAATGCCCCCAAAGTTTAAGGCAATTTAAAAAAAAACATTAACCTTAGTCTTCCTCTTTGTATCTTCTTCCACTGGAGCAATGCTGGTGAGGTAGGGCAAGTGATGATGATGTGGCCATCTGCACCGGGTGAGCTCAGAATTAGGAGCAGGCGGTTCCATCATCACCAGCGACGTATCTACCATCTCGGTGAGGGCAGAGTATGGAGCCCCTCTATAGGATCCCCTCGAGATTGCAGGTCCTCGAGAAGGGAGCAAATGTCGGGGGAGAAACTAGGCGCTCTCCTAGTGTAGTAGGCCAGGTAAAATTATAAATGCATAAAAATTGTGATTAGTGTGCTCAAAAGAAGCGCCTTGTGCAGATCTATCCTTAGTGGCTGCCAGCTCCTCCTTCCTCATGGCCGTCTGTTCCAAAAACGCTCAGAGGACGCTGTGTTGATGCAATGAAGAGGTGCCGGCGCTCACGGATGGACTGCTCTGGATATGGTTCCTTTAAAACCGTATTTTATTCAATGTTTTATGCCTGATGAAGGCCCAATTCCCGGGCCGAAACGCGTTGCACATTGAATAAAATACGCTTTTAAAGGAACTATATCCAGAGCAGTCCATCCGCGGGCGCCGGCACCCATTTCTTCCACACGTACACTGGGGCTCCTTCGTTGCATCATATTAGTACACATGGATAGAGGGCATGACCCTATTAGTAATGACATCATCACATTTTATCCATCAGCTCCTCCCCCCATCACAGCAGATACTTCTGGAGGCTGTATGTATCCTTTGGGCAGCTGCACTTCTGGGTCCCCACCCACATCCCCTTCACACCTCCACCATGCCTTCTTGGCGTGGGGGTGCAATGAAGAGGGACATTTGGTATATACCTTATATACTCGAGTATAAGCCTAGTTTTTCAGCACAAAAAATGTGCTGAAAAACCCAAACTCGGCTTATACTCGAGTCAAAAAAATAAATATATCTAAACTCAACTTTCCCGTGACCCCTGTATATCTTCTGTGCGATCTGTCCGGCAGCGGCGGCAGGCTATATACACTGGGGCAGGGTCTGGCAGGCTATATACTGGGGAGGCTGTGACCAATGCATTTCCCACCCTCGGCTTATACTCGAGTCAATAGGTTTTCCCAGTATTTTGTGGTAAAATTTGGGGCCTCGGCTTACACTCGGGTCGGCTTATACTCGAGTATATACGGTAAGCCTGAATTAATCACAATTACTTGAGAATCTCCAGTAATTGTCATTATTCCAGGGCTAGCCCGCCAAAATACTGGCCTAAAAAATGTCCCCTAATGAATAGTATGCCCAAAATGTGGCCTGGATCTCCAGACTGGAGACCTCCATCTAATTCCCTACTTGGCCGGGGAAATTTTGTCAAAACTTTTTTATCCTTATTTTTTTATTTTTAACTCTCAGAGAACCAACCTGGAGAACACCATCGCCCACACTGAGGAGAACGGGGAACAAGCCGTCCAGAGCGCCAAGACTCACGCTCAGGACCTGGAAGATGCCCTGAGGAGAGCAAAGCAAGACATGGCCCGGAAAGTGAAGGAATACCAGGATCTGATGAACACCAAACTGGCGCTTGACATTGAGATCGCCACCTACCGAAAACTGCTGGAGGGGGAGGAGACCCGGTGAGTGGCACAAGTTCTGCACAGTTCTGGTTCTAACTATTGCTCTACTTCTGAATGCACAATAGAAAAAGCTGAAACATATTCCAGGCAAAAATATCTTCAGATTAAAACACCATAGCAGAAGACACATAACACATTATACACCATTTATATTGTTAGTAATAGTTCTGAATAACTTATTTCCACATTGGGATCCCGAGTTACATCCTGTAGATCTTTTATTAAAATATATAATATAAAACATACCAAAAACAGAAAACAAACATTATGTACAATATATACAAAATATTTACAACAACTCACCTGCTGGTCCTGCCTCATTCACACCTAACATAAGATATTATTAACATAAATGAACATAAACGCCCCCCCCCCCTCTAATAACCACCCCACAGAAATAACACATTTTAAATTTTTTAAATTTTTTTTAATTAAACAAAATGCACCCTACACTAAACTGAATCCCATGCCCACTCCCTCCCTCAGACACTGGTCTAATGTCCAAAGTTTGCATTAAAAAGTCCAGACCATTGTCCAATCCAATGTCCAATCCAGTGTCCAATATCAATTCCAAATTCCCTCCACCATCACCCCCCCTCCCAACCTAACACTCTGGGGGGTCATTTACTAAGGGCCCGATTCGCGTTTTCCCGACGTGTTACCCGAATATTTCCGATTTGCGCCGATTTCCCCTGAATTGCCCCGGGATTTTGCCGCACGCGATCGGATTGTGCCGCATCGGCGCTGGCATGCACGCGACGGAAATTGGGGGGCGTGGCCGAACGAAAACCCGACGGATTCGGAAAAACCGCCGCATTTAAAACAAAAAATGTGTCGCGGAGCTTGCACTTACCTTCACTAGGAATGGGCCAGTGAACTTGAGCGCGTTCCGATGCTCTTCAGCGCAACAGCACCACCTGGTGGACGTCGGAGGAACTGCCTTAATAAATCCCGGCCGAACCTGAAACCAGCGCAGAGAACGCGCGCTGGATCACGAATGGGCCGGGTAAGTAAATCTGCCCCTATATCCCAAACACCACTATATACAATATAACATGATGGGTTTCTGAGATTCTTCTGCTGGTGCAGTCACTGTGTACATACATGACATTACTTATCCTGTACTGATCCTGAGTTACATCCTGTATTACACTCCAGAGCTGCACTCACTATTCTGCTGCTGGTGCAGTCACTGTGTACATACATGACATTACTTATCCTGTACTGATCCTGAGTTACATCCTGTATTATACCCCAGAGCTGCACTCACTATTCTGCTGCTGGTGCAGTCACTGTGTATATACATGACATTACTTATCCTGTACTGATCCTGAGTTACATCCTGTATTATACCCCAGAGCTGCACTCACTATTCTGCTGCTGGTGCAGTCACTGTGTACATACATGACATTACTTATCCTGTACTGATCCTGTGTTACATCCAGTATTATACTCCAGAGCTGCACTCACTATTCTGCTGCTGGTGCAGTCACTGTGTACATACATGACATTACTTATCCTGTACTGATCCTGAGTTACATCCTGTATTATACTCCAGAGCTGCACTCACTATTCTGCTGCTGGTGCAGTCACTGTGTACATACATGACATTACTTATCCTGTACTGATCCTGAGTTACATCCTGTATTATACCCCAGAGCTGCACTCACTATTCTGCTGCTGGTGCAGTCACTGTGTACATACATGACATTACTTATCCTGTACTGATCCTGAGTTACATCCTGTATTATACCCCAGAGCTGCACTCACTATTCTGCTGCTGGTGCAGTCACTGTGTATATACATGACATTACTTATCCTGTACTGATCCTGAGTTACATCCTGTATTATACCCCAGAGCTGCACTCACTATTCTGCTGCTGGTGCAGTCACTGTGTACATACATGACATTACTTATCCTGTACTGATCCTGAGTTACATCCTGTATTATACCCCAGAGCTGCACTCACTATTCTGCTGCTGGTGCAGTCACTGTACATACATGACATTACTTATCCTGTACTGATCCTGAGTTACATCCTGTATTATACTCCAGAGCTGCACTCACTATTCTGCTGCTGGTGCAGTCACTGTGTACATACATGACATTACTTATCCTGTACTGATCCTGAGTTACATCCTGTATTATACTCCAGAGCTGCACTCACTATTCTGCTCCTGGTGCAGTCGCTGTGTACATACATGACATTACTTATCCTGTACTGATCCTGAGTTACATCCTGTATTATATTCCAGAGCTGCACTCACTATTCTGCTGCTGGTGCAGTCACTGTGTACATACATGACATTACTTATCCTGTACTGATCCTGAGTTACATCCTGTATTATACCCCAGAGCTGCACTCACTATTCTGCTGCTGGTGCAGTCACTGTGTACATACATGACATTACTTATCCTGTACTGATCCTGAGTTACATCCTGTATTATACCCCAGAGCTGCACTCACTATTCTGCTGCTGGTGCAGTCACTGTACATACATGACATTACTTATCCTGTACTGATCCTGAGTTACATCCTGTATTATACCCCAGAGCTGCACTCACTATTCTGCTGCTGGTGCAGTCACTGTACATACATGACATTACTTATCCTGTACTGATCCTGAGTTACATCCTGTATTATACTCCAGAGCTGCACTCACTATTCTGCTGCTGGTGCAGTCACTGTGTACATACATGACATTACTTATCCTGTACAGATCCTGAGTTACATCCTGTAGATCTTTTATTTTATATAAAAGTAAAAAAACAACACAAACCAATCATAATATACAATATATACAATATCTTACCTGCTGGTCCAGCCCCATTCATACCTAGCAAAAACAATAACTTACAATACACCAAAATGAATAAACACCAATTACCACAACCCCCACCCAACCGATTATTACATCCTAAACCAAACCAATAAACAAACACAAGCCACACCCACAAATAAACAAAAATGACCATAAATATACATAAACCCACCCCACACCCTCTAATAACAAACCACCCCACACCCATTTTTTTTTTTTCAAATATATATAATAACAAACACAGAATACACATAACACTACACTAAACTAAATCCCTCGCCCGCACCCACCCCTTCCCCCCAGACACTGGTCTAACGTCCAAAGTTTGCGTTAAGTAGTCCAGACCAGTGTCCAAGGTCAGTTCATAAGTCCCACCACCATCACCCCCCTCCCAACCTAACGCTGTGTCCCAAACCCCACTATATACAATATATACAGTATTTACAACATAACATAAAGAAAACAGAATACAAATAAAATCTAAACAACATCAATACAAACCAAATAAAGCCCAGGTTCGGCGCCTGCAGCCCCAACATCACTACATGCTCAGAACACAAAACAAAAATCTACTGTGCAGCATCAGCCCAACACCAGGAGAGGAGATGACAGACTAAGGAACACTAAAGGAGAACCCCCTCCAAAGGAGAGAGGCCCTCCCCGTGCCCAGCCTCTCATACTCCAGAGAGCGCACCTTCACCAGGTCACCCAGAATGTTCCTAACCACCTCATCCACCGGGAGGATTTTACGCTGCGTCGATACTAAACACCGTGCGTTCCACGTGTGGTACCTGACCACTAGACTGACTAGGAATAACGTGCAGCGGTCCCGGCCACCCAGGCCTCTGAATGCTCCATAGGCCCACTCCGCATAGGAGAGACCGGCCAACCCGGGCCAATGGATGGAAGCGCCCACCCGGTTGTACACCTCTGTGTTATAGGGGCACTGAAGCAGGAAGTGGTCCATGCTCTCCAGCAGGCCACCACACTCCTCCCGGGGACAACCCCTTTCTTCAGAGCTCCTACACTTCAGATTGTCCCTCACACACAGCTTTCCATGGAAGCAGCGCCAAGTCACGTCCCAAAACTTCAAGGGGATCCTGATGGAATTCAACAAACTCAAACCCACCCCCAGATCCCGACTTGGGCAATCCCTGAGGGCCAGAGGCTTCTGGAAATGGGTCAACAGAACCCTTTTGTCAAGGAGTTTCCTCGACATGGTCCTGATCTCCCACATTCCCAGACCCCACCGGCGAATCACCTTCAGAACCGGGGTAGCGTAAGCCGGAAGATGCCCATGCGGTGTACGGAGATCCTTCACTTGTCCTCCTGTCTCCCATTCCTGGAAGAAAGGCCTAAACCATCCCCTGCAGGAGTATACCCACGGAGGAGCCCTCTCTTTCCAGAGGTTTGCTACATTGATCTTAAGAAAGGTATTCACTAGGAATACCACAGGGTTGACCATACACAACCCTCCTTGTCTCCTCGTGTGGTAAGTAACCTCCCTCTTGATAAGGTTCAGCCTATTCCCCCATAACAGTAGGAAGAACAGACTGTAGACCCGAGTCCAGAGGGGTTCTGGCAACATGCACACACTGCCCAGGTAAATCAGCAACGGGAGCAGGTAAGTTTTGATCAGATTAACCCTTTCTCTGAGGGTCAAAGACCAACCATTCCACTGGTCCACCTTCTGAGCGGCGATCTTAAGCCTGCCGTCCCAGTTTTGCATGGGGTAATCCCCCTGGCCAAATTCGATGACGAGAACTTTGGCAGAGTCTTGGGCCCTGGAAGAGTGTCCGGGAGATCAAAGCCTGGATCCCCCTCTCCCATCCAGAGACTCTCACACTTATCCCGGTTCATCTTGGACCCAGAAGCCTCTGAGTAGCGGTCAACCTCTGACATCACCCATTGCGCCTCCCCTCTCGAGGACACGAAAATGGTGACATCATCAGCGTATGCTACCACCCTTAGAGTGGCTTCCGGTTCTGCCCGATCCATCCCGACTCCCACCAACGGCCCACGAAAAACCCTCCTAAGGAATGGGTCAATCGCGAACATGTACGGTAGTGGGCTCAGAGGACAACCCTGGCGAACACCAGACCCGACCTCAAAAGAGCGGCCAATCCAACCGTTCACAAGCGGGAAACTCTCTGCCCCTGCGTACAAAACTTTCAGCCAATTGACAAACTCCCCCGGCAGGCCATACCTCAGAAGGACAGACCAGAGGTACTCGTGGTTAACCCGATCAAACGCTTTTGCCTGATCCAAGGACAGCAAGTACCCCTTCCAGTTACCAGCCCTGCCCTGCTCCACTGCCTCCCGAACACAAAGAACAGCACTAAATGTACTGCGGCCTGGAACAGAGCAGTGCTGGGTCCCCGAAAGGAGCCGGGGCGCAAACTGCACCAGCCGATTAAACAGCACCTTTGCCAAAACCTTTCTGTCCGTATTGAGAAGCGCTATGGGACGCCAGTTCTCAATACGAGATCGGTCCTTACCCTTTGACAGGATGATCAGGGCTGACCTCCTCATTGACTTCGGCAGAGAGCCCGAGGAAAGACACTCATTGAATACCTCATTCAAGAGGGGAATCAAGGCGTCCTTAAAGGTCTTATAAAACTCAGATGTTAAGCCATCTGGACCCGGTGATTTCTTGAGGGCGAGCCCTTCAATCGCCAGGCTGACTTCCTCTTCCCTGATCATCTCTGTCAAAACATCAAGAGAGGGGTCTGCTCCTGGCTCAGGGACAGTTTCAGCCAGGAAAGCCGACATAACATCCCGATCTAGATCCTTCCTGCCCAAGAGGTGTGAGTAGAAGGATCTGACGACCTCCAGGATCCCCGATCTGGACCTTTTCAGGGATCCCGTACTGTCAACCAGTCCTGTTACAACTTTACCAACTTTACCATTCACTGACATCTTGCAGTTTCTGTAAGGGTCCGGTGAGCGGTATTTCCCATAATCCCTCTCAAAAACCAAAGATGCGTGTCTATCGTACTGACACCTCTTCAGCAAGGATTTCACTCTGGAGATGTCCTCACGACTACCTCCAGTCGAGACGAGATGCTCGAGTTTCCTCCTCAGGCCCTGATACAGGCGGTACCTGTCCAGGCTCCTGAGGCTCGAGAGCTGGCGGAAGAATCTCGCCACCCTTTTCTTGAGCATCTCCCACCACTCTGACTTACTGCTACAAAGGCCCAGCAATGGTACCTGGCTCTGAAGAAAGTCCTCAAAGGATTGTCTGATCTTCGCTTCTTCCAGGAGAGACGAATTGAGCTTCCAGTAGCCTCTTCCCATCCGGGGGTTCTCTGTAACATTCAGAGAAAACAAAATTAGACAGTGATCGGAGAACTCCACCTCAACAACAGAAACTGGTGAAGAAATGGCTTCCTCCTTGAAATAAAAACCTGTCTATTCTAGACCTGCAGCTACCCCTATAATAGGTGAACCCCACGTGGCCTGGGGTGTGCCGGATGTGGACATCCACCAGGCGAGCCTCACTGGCTATGCTATTAAGAGCGACGCTATCATAAGTCAGCTTGTCTCTGTAACCTCCCCTATCCTGGGACCTCGTGACAGCATTGAAGTCCCCTCCAAAGACCACCTGCCGACTTGTAAAAAGGTAGGGCTTGATCCTCATAAAGAGACACTTCCTGTCCCACTTGGACTGGGGACCATAGATGTTAATAAGACGAAGTTCTTGTCCCTTCATGAGGACATCCAGGATCAGGCACCTCCCCATTTCTAACTCAATAACTCGTCGGCATTCTACCGGTGCGGTAAAAAGGACCGCCACTCCGCTATACGGCTCGGCCGCAAGAGACCAATAGGAAGGTCCGTGTCTCCATTCCCTCTTAGCTTTAAACACGGCCGCCAAATCTGGCAGCCTGGTCTCCTGCAAAAATAAAATGTCGGCTTCAACACGGCCGAGAAAATCAAAGGCCGCAAATCTAGCCGCATCAGACTTAATGCTGGCGACATTAATGGACACCAGCGTCAACGGAGTGGGTGCCTCCATCATGAGTGATTGAGTTAAACGGCTTTCTTTTTACCCATCTTACCACCACCCTCGGGAAATGAACACCCCCTTTTTAGACATATTGTGGTGTCCATCTCCCGCACCTCTGATGCTTCAGGGGCAGATCCAGGACCTGCCTCCTCATCCTTGTCTCCAGACTCTGGGCCAGTCTCCCCTCCTGAGGACCCCGACTCCCCAGGGGGAGACTCGGCACCCCCTGCAGGCCCCTCCGCCACCTCTGGCCCTTCACCCTCAGCCCCTCCATCGGCAGGAGAGGCTCCATCCAGGGCCAGGAATCGATTTGAAAGTTCGACCAGCGGGGGGTTGGTTGCACCTTCCTTGGGTACCTTAGTCAGGGAGGGAGAAGATCTTACACCTCCCTTCTTTTTACTCTTTTTCTTCTTTTTGGCGCCACGCTTACGCTTTTCCTCTAGCCACGCCCTATTATCCTCGTCCATACTCTCATAATGGGAGGAGTCTGAGGACGTGGCACCTTCCTCTCTCTCGATCCTCCTGACCTCCTCATCCAGTACATCATCCCCTGGGGCCTCAGCGACAGGTGTGGTCTCCAGGACAGCGCCAGAGGTTGTCCCAGCAGCCCGAGACTCCCTCCGCTCTCTCTCCTGTTGACGCTTCTCTAGACGCCTTAGCTGGGCAGGCATCCTTTTCCTGTCTTTCTTCCCTGGCCCCTCCATTCCTCCGCCTCTGCTAGTCCCCTCCCCAGCAGATTCAGCCTCATGGCTCTCATCCGCTGAGGTTGAGCCTGCATTAGCGAAGGAAAGAGGACAACGACTGTACGGGTGACCGAGATCACCACACAGGTTACACCTAATCTGCCCTGTACAGGATGCAGCGAGATGGCCGACACCCCCACACAACGCACACTTCTGCACGGTGCAGTTTGCGCTGAAATGTTTGGGGTCACCGCACCTGTGACACAGCTTAGGCTGCCCCCGGTAGAAGATCAGGATCCGATCCCTCCCCACGAAGGCTGATGAAGGGATGTGGGCGACTGAGTTACCTGAACGCCTCAACTTCACCATGAAGGTCCAGGCCCCTGACCAGATACCATACTCGTCACGATTTTTTTCCGGTAATCCTAGCACCTCTCCATAAAGATTCATCCAGGTCATGATAGTGATTCGTTACGGGTAAGAACGGTCAATTTCTTGAGTTCGCTCTGGCGGGACACTGCTTGCACAGCAAAGTCCCGCCACTCGGGCTCGTTGTATCTCAGCTCATAGTTGGACCAGAAGAGCTCAAGCCCCTACGGCCGAACAAAGCTGACATCAAACTCAGATGCTGGACCAGCACCAACATCAGGGGACATGACCACCTCCGCATCTTCGGGCACAAGGGACGGGGGCCCCCCCGCAGAGCATCGCCCAGAGGGGACCACAACTCTTGTCACACTTGTGCCCTCCGCATCATCGGTACTTCTCCTGGGGCTTGGTAACATTCGCCGCTGTTCTTTAGCCGGTGTGAGGCGCCGCTGATCTCCAATTTCCGTAGAATTCACATTATCCCCAACACCAACACAGAATAACACTTTTTGTCTGGGAGGTCCAGAGCCCTCAGCCTCAGCGACCCCTCCACACTGCCGCCGCCCCTCAACTAAGTGATCAGCGGCAACAGCATGAAGAGGCGCCGAGGCACCAGAAGCTGCCACCAGTGCCGGGCTATCCCCCCCTCCCACTGGGGGATGCACCACAGCACTGGATTTTGATGTTATCGCCACTGCCAAGCCGCCCTGACTGTCCGGCCTTGCGGCCGATGCCTCCCCTGCCCCCCCACTGTCACCACAAACAAAGACGGAGCCCATCGCCACATCAGATGTCACACCTGTAATCTCCCTGCACCTTTGCACCGGGTCCACAGCAGAACTCGGGGGGGTTTGGGTAGCAGGGCTTGCACAGTGAGCTGACCCTGCGCTTTGCCCGGGGGGGGGTGTACAGGGAGGGGGGTAAAGATGAATCTTACCTCTTCTTGCTGCTTTGGCCTGGTCTTCTTACTCTTCCTCCGGCTGCTCCCCCCAGCGGCTTCCTCTGGGAGTTCGTCACCAAAAGAAAAGTTCTCCATGCGCACTGGAGACTCGAGCAGCCGGATCTCCGCCATGAGCGCCCCTCCCTGGCTGCCGGTGTCACTGTCCTCCCCCGAGCGAGGTGTTACTGCTGGCTGTCCTGCAGGGGGCCCACTGCACGAGGCCTGCTGATCTTCCTGCAGGCCACCAGGTGGGAACTGCTGCTCGTTATCATCATCATCATCATCCTCCTCCACCTGGCTCACAGGCTGCAACCCCTTCAGCCTTTGCTCTCTGTTATCAGCCATTTGAGCAAATCTATCATCATTAATAAGTTTTTCCTTAAACGGCCCACTGTTCTCACAAATAAAGGTCTTTCTTTTTGTCAACTTATCAATTTCAGCTTTCAGGCGATTAATCTCTCCATTTATTTCCATTTTGCGCTTCTTTGGCGCGGTGTTCGCCCTAGCGCGGGCACATCGCAGCTCCTCCCGGAGCCTCCTGATGGTCTTACTTGCCTCTTCATACTCACAGAGGTGGCTCTGGACCCGGGAGGCATAGGTGGACAAAGACTCCCGGGGCCCCTGCACCGCCCAGCCTCCCCCCGCATGGTCAGCCTTACCTCTGTGAGCACTCCGCTTCATGGCTCCAGCCCCGGAAGGACCGCTCTCACCCGCACCATCATGGACGTCCAGCTTCTGGGTCTTTCTCTTAATACTAGACTCAGGGGGGGTAGGAGTCACACTGCTGCGACTCCTGGTGGAACGTCTCACCCCTGAGTCCTCCATAGCGCTGGCCGGTAGCTGGCTACCCCTGCCCCCCGCCGGCCTGGCCCGGGAAGCAGGAGCCTGGGGCTTGCCGCTCTGGCTCATGCCTGGAAACCCACCCCCTCCCTGGGAAGGGAGAGAGCAGGCCCCAGGTGGAGGTGGATTATTCCTGGAGCTCAGAGCAGCAGCAGCACACAGCCTCTCACAGCAACAGACAGAGCTTAACGAGGTAACGAGCTCCAGAGATGCACTCACTATCTGCTGCTGGTGCAGTCACTGTGTACATACATGACATTACTTATCCTGTACTGATCCTGAGTTACATCCTGTATTATACCCCAGAGCTATACTCACTATTCTGCTGCTGGTGCAGTCACTGTGTACATACATGACATTACTTATCCTGTACTGATCCTGAGTTACATCCTGTATTATACTCCAGAGCTGCACTCACTATTCTGCTGCTGGCGCAGTCACTGTGTACATACATGACATTACTTATCCTGTACTGATCCTGAGTTACATCCTGTATTATACCCCAGAGCTATACTCACTATTCTGCTGCCGGTGCAGTCACTGTGTACATACATGACATTACTTATCCTGAACTGATCCTGAGTTACATCCTGTATTATACCCCAGAGCTGCACTCACTATTCTGCTGCTGGTGCAGTCACTGTGTACATACATGACATTACTTATCCTGTACTGATCCTGAGTTACATCCTGTATTATACTCCAGAGCTGCACTCACTATTCTGCTGCTGGTGCAGTCACTGTGTACATACATGACATTACTTATCCTGTACTGATCCTGAGCTACATCCTGTATTATACTCCAGAGCTGCACTCACTATTCTGCTGCTGGTGCAGTCACTGTGTACATACATGACATTACTTATCCTGTATTGATCCTGAGTTACATCCTGTATTATACCCCAGAGCTGCACTCACTATTCTGCTGCTGGTGCAGTCACTGTGTATATACATGACATTACTTATCCTGTACTGATCCTGAGTTACATCCTGTATTATACCCCAGAGCTATACTCACTATTCTGCTGCCGGTGCAGTCACTGTGTACATACATGACATTACTTATCCTGAACTGATCCTGAGTTACATCCTGTATTATACCCCAGAGCTGCACTCACTATTCTGCTGCTGGTGCAGTCACTGTGTACATACATGACATTACTTATCCTGTACTGATCCTGAGTTACATCCTGTATTATACTCCAGAGCTGCACTCACTATTCTGCTGCTGGTGCAGTCACTGTGTACATACATGACATTACTTATCCTGTACTGATCCTGAGTTACATCCTGTATTATACCCCAGAGCTGTACTCACTATTCTGCTGCCGGTGCAGTCACTGTGTACATACATGACATTACTTATCCTGTACTGATCCTGAGTTACATCCTGTATTATATCCCAGAGCTGCACTCACTATTCTGCTGCTGGTGCAGTCACTGTGTACATACATGACATTACTTATCCTGTACTGATCCTGAGCTACATCCTGTATTATACTCCAGAGCTGCATTCACTATTCTGCTGCTGGTGCAGTCACTGTGTACATACATGACATTACTTATCCTGTATTGATCCTGAGTTACATCCTGTAAATCTTTTATTTTATATAAAAATGAAAAACATAACAACAATAAACATAAATGAAGCCATAACTTCTGGCAAAATAATTACAACAAATATAATCGAAAATAAACTTACAAAACCTCCTGGCCCAGCCACACACACTCACCACATACTCAGCATGAGAACAACCAAAACCCTCACACAGTCCCACCACCTAATTTTTTTTTTTTTTTAATAATTTTTTTTTTATATATATATATATATTTTTTTTTTTTCCCATAAATAACTAAAGAATACACAACAAAAAAAAGACATAAAACAGGAAATAAAAACATTAAATATAACTAACTAAATCCCACGCCCATCACCCTCCCCCCAGACACTGGTCTAACGTCCAAAGTTTGCGCTATATAGTCCAGACCAGTGCCCAGGATCGTATAGTCCAAATCCCGTCCACCCCCCTCCCAACCTAACACCCTAACACCAACACCCCAAAACCAACCAGCCTATATACACAAGAACTATAACTACATATAACTATAAATAAATACACACTGTACACAAGATACAAATACATTAAACAAATCAACATAACAAAACCAAACCACATAAAGCCCAGGTTCGGCGCCTGCAAGCCCCACATCACTACATGCTCAGAAACAAAACAAAAATCTACTGTGCAGCATCAGCCCCAACACCAGGAGTGGAGATGACAGACTAAGGGACACTAAAGGAGAACCCCCTCCAAAGGAGAGAGGCCCTCCCCGTGCCCAGCCTCTCATACTCCAGAGAGCGCACCTTCACCAGGTCACCCAGAATGTTCCTAACCACCTCATCCACCGGGAGGATTTTACGCTGCGTCGATACTAAACACCGTGCGTTCCACGTGTGGTACCTGACCACTAGACTGACTAGGAATAACGTGCAGCGGTCCCGGGCACCCAGGCCTCTGAATGCTCCATAGGCCCACTCCGCATAGGAGAGACCGGCCAACCCGGGCCAATGGATGGAAGCGCCCACCCGGTTGTACACCTCTGTGTTAAAGGGGCACTGAAGCAGGAAGTGGTCCATGCTCTCCAGCAGGCCACCGCACTCCTCCCGGGGACAACCCCTTTCCTCAGAGCTCCTACACTTCAGATTGTCCCTCACACACAGCTTTCCATGGAAGCAGCGCCAAGTCAAGTCCCAAAACTTCAAGGGGATCCTGATGGAATTCAAAAGACCTAAACCCACCCCCAGATCCCGACTTGGGCAATCCCTGAGGGCCAGAGGCTTCTGGAAATGGGTCAACAGAACCCTTTTGTCAAGGACTTTCCTTGACATGGTCCTGATCTCCCACATTCCCAGACCCCACCGGCGAATCACCTTCAGAACCGGGGTAGCATAAGCCGGAAGATGCCCATGCGGTGTACGAAGATCCTTCACTCGCCCTCCTGTCTCCCATTCCTGGAAGAAAGGCCAAAACCATCCCCTGCAGGAGTATACCCACGGAGGAGCCCTCTCTTTCCAGAGGTTTGCGATATTGATCTTAAGAAAGGTATTCACTAGGAACACCACAGGGTTGACCATACACAACCCTCCTTGTCTCCTCGTGCGGTAAGTAACCTCCCTCTTGATTAGGTTCAGCCTATTCCCCCATAACAGCTGGAAGAACAGACTGTAGACCCGAGTCCAGAGGGGTTCTGGCAACATGCACACACTGCCCAGATATATCAGCAATGGGAGCAGGTAAGTTTTAATCAAGTTCACCCTTTCCCTGAGGGTCAAAGACCAACCCTTCCACTGGTCCACCTTCTGAGCGGCGATCTTAAGCCTGCCATCCCAGTTTTGCATGGGGTAATCCCCCTGGCCAAATTCGATGCCGAGAACTTTGGCAGAATCTTGGGGCCCTGGAAGAGTGTCCGGGAGATCAAACCCTGGATCCCCCTCTCCCAGCCAGAGACTCTCACACTTATCCCGGTTGATCTTGGACCCAGAAGCCTCTGAGTAGCGGTCAACCTCTGACATCACCCATTGCGCCTCCCCTCTCGAGGACACAAAAACGGTGACATCATCGGCATACGCTACCACCCTTAGAGTGGCTTCCGATGCCGCCTGGTCCATCCCGACTCCCACCAACGGCCCACGATCAACCCTCCTAAGGAATGGGTCAATCGCGAACACGTATAAAAGTGGGCTCAGAGGACAACCCTGGCGAACACCAGACCCAACCTCAAAAGAGCGGCCAATCCAACCGTTCACAAGCGGGAAACTCTCTGCCCCTGTGTACAAAACCTTAAGCCAATTGACAAACTCCCCCGGCAGGCCATACCTCAGAAGGACAGACCAGAGGTACTCGTGGTTAACCCGATCAAACGCTTTTGCCTGATCCAAGGACAGCAAGTACCCCTTCCAGTTACCAGCCCTGCCCTGCTCCACTGCCTCCCGAACACAAAGCACAGCACTAAATGTACTGCGGCCTGGAACAGAGCAGTGCTGGGTCCCCGAAAGGAGCCGGGGCGCAAACTGCACCAGCCGATTAAACAGCACCTTTGCCAAAACCTTTCTGTCCGTATTGAGAAGCGCTATGGGACGCCAGTTCTCAATACGAGATCGGTCCTTACCCTTTGACAGAATGATCAGGGCAGACCTCCTCATTGACTTCGGCAGAGCGCCCGAGGAAAGACACTCATTGAATACCTCAGTCAAGAGGGGAACCAAGGCGTCCTTAAAGGTTTTATAAAACTCAGATGTTAAGCCATCCGGACCTGGCGATTTCTTGAGGGCGAGCCCTTCAATCGCCAGGCTGACTTCCTCTTCCCTGATCATCTCTGTCAAAACATCAAGAGAGGGGTCTACTCCTGGCTCAGGGACAGTTTCAGCCAGGAAAGCCGACATCACATCCCGATCTAGATCCTTCCTGCCCAAGAGGTGCGAGTAGAAGGATCTGACGACCTCCAGAATCCCTGATCTGGACCTTTTCAGGGATCCCGTACTGTCAACCAGTCCTGTGACAACTTTACCATTCACTGACATCTTGCAGTTTCTGTAAGGGTCGGGCGAGCGGTATTTCCCGTAATCCCTCTCAAAAACCAAAGATGCGTGTCTATCGTACTGACACCTCTTCAGCAAGGATTTCACTCTGGAGATGTCCTCACGACTACCTCCAGTCGAGACGAGATGCTCGAGTTTCCTCCTCAGGCCCTGATACAGGCGGTACCTGTCCAGGCTCCTGAGGCTCGAGAGCTGGCGGAAGAATCTCGCCACCCTTTTCTTGAGCATCTCCCACCACTCTGACTTACTGCTACAAAGGCCCAGCAATGGTACCTGGCTCTGAAGAAAGTCCTCAAAGGATTGTCTGATCTTCGCTTCTTCCAGGAGAGACGAATTGAGCTTCCAGTAGCCTCTTCCCATCCGGGGGGTCTCTGTAACATTCAGAGAAAACAAAATTAAACAGTGGTCGGAGAACTCCACCTCAACAACGGACACTGCTGAAGAAATGGCTTCCTCCTTTAAATAAAACCTGTCTATTCTAGACCTGCAGCTACCCCTATAATAGGTGAACCCCGCGTGGCCTGGGGTGTGCCGGATGTGGACATCCACCAGGCGAGCCTCACTGGCTATGCTATTAAGAGCGACGCTATCATAAGTCAGCTTGTCTCTGGAACCTCCCCTATCCTGGGACCTCGTGACAGCATTGAAGTCCCCTCCAAAGACCACCTGCCGACTTGTAAAAAGGTAGGGCTTGATCCTCATAAAGAGACACTTCCTGTCCCACTTGGACTGGGGACCATAGATGTTAATAAGACGAAGTTCTTGTCCCTTCATGAGGACATCCAGGATCAGGCACCTCCCCATTTCTAACTCAATAACTCGTCGGCATTCTACCGGTGCGGTAAAAAGGACCGCCACTCCGCTATACGGCTCGGCCGCAAGAGACCAATAGGAAGGCCCGTGTCTCCATTCCCTCTTAGCTTTAAACACGGCCGCCAAATCTGGCAGCCTGGTCTCCTGCAAAAATAAAATGTCGGCTTCAACGCGGCCGAGAAAATCAAAGGCCGCAAATCTAGCCGCATCAGACTTAATGCTGGCGACATTAATGGACGCCAGCGTCAACGGAGTGGGTGCCGCCATCATGAGTGATTGAGTTAGACGGCTTTTTTCTTACTACCTCCCTTCCCTCTACTGTCCTCTGAGGATGATCCCTTTTCCCTTTTACCTTCAGAATTGGGGCAGCTTCTTTTTAACGAAATTGAGGTGTCCATGTTATTACTGGCCCCCAAGGACCCACCCGGACCACCCTCTCCTTCGTCCTTGTCTCCTGACTCTGAGTCAGTCTCCCACTCTGAGGACCCAGCATCCCCAGAGGATAGAGACTCGGCGCCCCCTGCAGGCTGCTCCGCCGCCACCTCCAGAACCCCACCCTCAGCCCCTCCTTCCGAGGAGGCGATCTCATCGAGGGTGAGGAACCGGTTGGAAAGCTCAACCAGAGGGGAGGAAGTTTTCCCTTCCTTAGGTACCTTAGATACGCCGCGCTTTTTCTTTTTCTGCTTGCGCTTATTTTCTAGCCAAATCCTGTTATCCTCATCCATACTCTCATAATGGGAGGACGTGGAGGACATGGCACCTTTCTCGCGCTCCATCCTCCTGACCTCCTCATCCAACTCATCATCCCTCAGGGCCTCAGTAGCATGATCAGCCTCTGAGGAAGGACCAAGGGTCACCCCAGCAACCTGAGGCTTCCCCAGTTCTCTCCCTTTTTGTCTGGCTTCAAGCCGCCTCAACTGAGAAGGTGACTTATTCTTGCTTTTCTTCACAGGCCCCTCAGCTCCTCCACCTCTGCTGGTACCTTCCCCAGCAGAAGCAACCACATGGCTCTCCTCCACTGGGGTCACAACCGCATTGGCAAAGGAGCGAGGACAACGGCTGAAAGGGTGACCGAGCTCACCACACAGGTTACACCTAATGTCCTTACAGGATGCAGCGAGATGACCTAGCCCACCACACAAAGCGCACTTCTGCACTTGGCAGCTGGCGCTAAAGTGTGTGGGGTCACCGCACCTGTGACAGACCTTCGGCTGCCCCTGGTAGAAAATCAGGATTCTGTCCCGTCCAAGAAAGGCTGAAGAAGGAATGTGGGCGACTGTGCCGCCTGAACACTTCAACTTCATCATGAAGGTCCAGGCTCCAGACCAAATGCCAAATTCATCGCGGTTTTTCTGAGGTACCTGAACTACTTCGCCATAACGACTCAGCCAAGTCATGATGTCCATGCAAGAAAGTGACTCGTTACGGGTCAAAACGGTCACTTTCTTGACTGTGTTTTGGCGAGACACTGCTTGCACAGCAAAGTCTCGCCATGCGGGCTCGTTCTTTGCCAGCTCATAATTCGACCAGAAGAGCTCTAAGCCCTCCGGCCGAACAAAGCTGACATCGAACTCCGGAGTACCATAAGGATGTATCAGGGCAAAGATGTCACTAGCCCTAAAGTTCATCTTCAGGAGGAGCTCCACCACCCTTGACCTGGGTGGGCATGCGTCACTGCCCCTCCAGCGAAGACGAACCACATTCCTACGGGAAGCTCCGGGCCCGGTTGTGGGTAAAGACCATACAGTCTCTCCCCCCCTTTTCTCTTGGAAGGCTGCCAGGCCATGCCTGTCTGTCCAGAAGGACAGATCAACCTCTCTCCCCTCTACATTGATTGACTTTTCCCCTCTCCTGAGAGCCTCCAGAAGACGCCTTTGCAAAACGCTGTTCCCAGAGCCAGGAGACAAGGAGTCAACCCCACTTGCCCCAGCGGTGACACCCGCATAGCTCCTTATGGGAGCGGCCACCACTGGGGGTGCAGATGGATCAGCACTCCTACCAGGATCCCCCCCATCACCATTCACCACCCCCACATTCACCACACTATGTACATTACTGCCTCGCTTCCTTGCATCACTGCCTCGCTTCCTTGCATCACTCACACCAGCTGGGCCAGGAGGACCTGGGGTTGCCTCGGCGTCACTGGACACTGGGGGTAGAGCCACCTCCATAGCTGATACAGCCTGAGAAGAGGCAGCTCCAACCCCGATCTTACTTTTGCCCTCTGCCTCATTGGCATTAACCCCTTGTTGTCCAGTAGTTTTTCGCTGCTCGCTGGATGCAAGAGGCCTCTTGTCTTTATTAACTCCGGACAGTCTCTTATGGTCATCTCCAGGGTCAGATGCACCAATACAAAATAACACTTTCCCTGTGCCCTTTCCCACAGGCTGCACAGGACGATTGGGAGGCGCTGCACCACAAGCCCCAGCAGCCCCATCACACTGCCGCTGCTCACCGGAGCTAGATGCAGCCACAGCGCTAGGGGCCACAGGAGCCACCGTCTCTGGCACCGGGCCACCCCCCCCTCCCACTGGGGGGCAGCGCACAGTACCAGGACCTGCTGGATCGCCCTCACTGTCCGGCCTTTCAGCCGATGCCTTCCCTGCACCATCCTTGCTACTACAAACAAGGCTGGTGCTCTGCGCCATGATGGAACGTGGCTTTGCACTCTCCCCGCACCCTGGCACCGAGTCCACTGCAGGATTCGTGCTGGGCTGGGTAACGGGGCCTACACGACAGGCTGGCACTGCTGCCCGCCCGGAGGAAACAGGGAGGGGACGAAACACCAGATTCACCTCCTGAGACGCCTTGATCTTCTTGGCTCTCTTCTTTCTCTTTAGGTCGTCATCTGGCATATCATCGCCGAAGGAAAAGTTCTGGAGGTGAACTGGGGACTCAAGCTGACGTATTTGAGCCATTAGCGCCCCTCCCTGACCGCTGCCATCACTTTCCTCCTCCAGGTTGGCAGAGCCGCAGCCTGATGGTAATGGCGCTTGCTCCGCAGGCAGCCTGTCGTGCGAGGCCTGCTGGTGTTGGCGCAGGCCACCAGACGGACACGGCAGGTCTTCCTCATCCTCCTCATCATCGCCATCATCCGCCTGGATCTCAAGCCCCTTCAGCTTTCTCAGCTTATCCTGGCGCATTTCTTCAAACCTCATGTCGTTCTCCAGCTTTTCCCGGAACGGACCGCTGTTGTCACGGATAAGCCGACGCTTCTCCTCCAGAGCGGTGACCTCGGCTTTAAGCCTGTTGATGGTGATAAGAAGATCAGGTTTCTTCTTCTTAGTGGCCACCCCCGCTAGGGCCAAGGTCTCCCTTATCTCCTCCTGGAGCCTCCTCAGCGCTTTTCCGGCTTCCTCGTACTCACGGAGGTGCTCAGCAATCCGGGAGCCATAGATGGTAGCAGACTCCCGGGTTTTTAGATCTCCCCATGCCTTTTCCACACCTCCGTGAGCACCCAGCTTTCCAGCTGAACCACCCAGCTTTCCCGCACATACACCCAGCTTTCCAGGAGGAGCACTTAGGCTGATGTCACTTGCCTTGATCTTTTGTGTTCCGGAGACCTTGCGGCTTCCCTGGGTCTTGGGGGTGGCAGCCGAGGTCACATCGCTGCGTCCTTGGCTCCGGGCAGATCTTCTTACCCCCTCCGCTTTGGCCGGTATCTGGCTTCTCCTGCCCCCCGCCGGCCTGGTCCGGGAGACAGGAGCCTGGGACTTTCCTGGCTCACTCATCCCAGTAACCCACTCCCTCCCTGGGGAGGAGAGAGCAGTCCTGGGTGGATGGAGATTGCTCCAGGTGGTGCAGGAGCTCAGCAGCACACAACCACACCCGTCAGTAGCTCACAGCAAAATGAGTCAGCACGAACTATTCTGCTGCTGGTGCAGTCACTGTGTATATACATGACATTACTTATCCTGTACTGATCCTGAGTTACATCCTGTAGATCTTTTATTTTATATAAAAATAAAAAACATAACAATACAAACCAAACATAAAATATAATATATACAAAATATATACAATGTCTTACCTGCTGGTCCAGCCACATTCACTCCTAGCAAAAACAATAATTTAAAATACACCAAAAATAAATAAACACCAAATATCACAACCCCCACCCAACCGATTGTCACATCCTCAACCAAACCAATAAACAATAAGACAAGCCACACCCACAAATAAACATAAATGACTATAAATATACATAAACCCACCCCACACCCTCTAATAACAAACCACCCCACACAGATCACATCCCACACCCATTTTTTTTTTTTTTTTTAATAAATATAAATATATAATAGCAAACACATAATACACATAACACTACACTAAACTAGATCCCTCGCCCGCACCCTCCCCTTCCCCCCAGACACTGGTCTAACGTCCAAAGTTTGCGTTAAGTAGTCCAGACCAGTGCCCAGGGTCATAGAGTCCAAGGTCAGTTCATAAATCCCAAAATCCCACCACCATCACCCCCCTCCCAACCTAACACTATGTCCCAAACCCCACTATATACAATATATACACTGATTACAACATAACATAAAGAAAACAGAATACAAATAAAACCTGAACAACATAAATACAAACCACATAAAGCCCAGGTTCGGCGCCTGCAAGCCCCTACATCTCTATAACCTCAGAACACAAAACAAAAATCTACTGTGCAGCTTCAGCCCAACACCAGGAGCGGAGATGACAGACTAAGGGACACTAAAGGAGAACCCCCTCCAAAGGAGAGAGGCCCTCCCCGTGCCCAGCCTCTCATACTCCAGAGAGCGCACCTTCACCAGGTCACCCAGAATGTTCCTAACCACCTCATCCACCGGGAGGATTTTACGCTGCGTCGAAACTAAGCACCGTGCGTTCCACGTGTGGTACCTGACCGCTAGACTGACTAGGAATAACGTGCATCGGTCCCGGCCACCCAGGCCTCTGAATGCTCCATAGGCCCACTCCGCATAGGAGAGACCGGCCAACCCGGGCCAATGGATGGAAGCGCCCACCCGGCTGTACACCTCTGTGTTAAAGGGGCACTGAAGCAGGAAGTGGTCCATGCTCTCCAGCAGGCCACCGCACTCCTCCCGGGGACAACCCCTTTCCTCAGAGCTCCTACACTTCAGATTGTCCCTCACACACAGCTTTCCATGGAAGCAGCGCCAAGTCACGTCCCAAAACTTCAAGGGGATCCTGATGGAATTCAATAAACTCAAACCCACCCCAAGATCCCGACTTGGGCAATCCCTGAGGGCCAGAGGCTTCTGGAAATGGGTCAACAGAACCCTTTTGTCAAGGATTTTCCTCGACGAGGTCCTGATCTCCCACATTCCCAGACCCCACCGGCGAATCACCTTCAGAACCGGGGTAGCGTAAGCCGGAAGATGCCCATGCGGTGTACGGAGATCCTTCACTTGTCCTCCTGTCTCCCATTCCTGGAAGAAAGGCCGAAACCATCCCCTGCAGGAGTATACCCACGGAGGAGCCCTCTCTTTCCAGAGGTTTGCAACATTGATCTTAAGAAAGGTATTCACTAGGAACACCACAGGGTTGACCATACACAACCCTCCTTGTCTCCTCGTGCGGTAGGTAACCTCCCTCTTGATTAGGTTCAGCCTATTCCCCCATAACAGCTGGAAGAACAGACTGTAGACCCGAGTCCAGAGGGGTTCTGGCAACATGCACACACTGCCCAGATAAATCAGCAACGGGAGCAGGTAAGTTTTAATCAGGTTCACCCTTTCCCTGAGGGTCAAAGACCAACCCTTCCACTGGTCCACCTTCTGAGCGGCGATCTTAAGCCTGCCGTCCCAGTTTTGCATGGGGTAATCCCCCTGGCCGAATTCGATGCCGAGAACTTTGGCAGAGTCTTGGGGCCCTGGAAGAGTGTCCGGGAGATCAAAGCCTGGATCCCCCTCTCCCAGCCAGAGACTCTCACACTTATCCCGGTTGATCTTGGACCCAGAAGCCTCTGAGTAGCGGTCAACCTCTGACATCACCCATTGCGCCTCCCCTCCCGAGGACACGAAAAGGGTGACATCATCAGCATACGCTACCACTCTAAGAGTGGCTTCCGGTGCTGCCCGATCCATCCCGACTCCCACCAACGGCCCACGATCAACCCTCCTAAGGAATGGGTCAATCGCGAACACGTATAAAAGTGGGCTCAGAGGACAACCCTGGCGAACACCAGACCCAACCTCAAAAGAGCGGCCAATCCAACCGTTCACAAGTGGGAAACTCTCTGCCCCTGCGTACAAAACCTTTAGCCAATTGACAAACTCCCCCGGCAGGCCATACCTCAGAAGGACAGACCAGAGGTACTCGTGGTCAACCCGATCAAATGCTTTTGCCTGATCCAAGGACAGCAAGTACCCCTTCCAGTTACCAGCCCTGCCCTGCTCCACTGCCTCCCGAACACAAAGCACAGCACTAAATGTACTGCGGCCTGGAACAGAGCAGTGCTGGGTCCCCGAAAGGAGCCGGGGTGCAAACTGCACCAGCCGATTAAACAGCACCTTTGCCAAAACCTTTCTGTCCGTATTGAGAAGCGCTATGGGACGCCAGTTCTCAACACGAGATCGGTCCTTACCCTTTGACAAAATGATCAGGGCAGACCTCCTCATTGACTTCGGCAGAGCGCCCGAGGAAAGACACTCATTATATACCTCGGTCAAGAGGGGAACCAAGGCGTCCTTAAAGGTCTTATAAAACTCAGATGTTAAGCCATCTGGACCTGGCGATTTCTTGAGGGCGAGCCCTTCAATCGCCAGGCTGACTTCCTCTTCCCTGATCATCTCTGTCAAAATATCAAGAGAGGGGTCTACTCCTGGCTCAGGGACAGTTTCAGCCAGGAAAGCCGACATCACATCCCGATCTAGATCCTTCCTGCCCAAGAGGTGCGAGTAGAAGGATCTGACGACCTCCAGAATCCCTGATCTGGACCTTTTCAGGGATCCCGTACTGTCAACCAGTCCCGTGACAACTTTACCATTCACTGACATCTTGCAGTTTCTGTAAGGGTCGGGCGAGCGGTATTTCCCGTAATCCCTCTCAAAAACCAAAGATGCGTGTCTATCGTACTGACACCTCTTCAGCAAGGATTTCACTCTGGAGATGTCATCACGACTACCTCCAGTCGAGACGAGATGCTCGAGTTTCCTCCTCAGGCCCTGATACAGGCGGTACCTGTCCAGGCTCCTGAGGCTCGAGAGCTGGCGGAAGAATCTCGCCACCCTTTTCTTGAGCATCTCCCACCACTCTGACTTACTGCTACAAAGGCCCAGCAATGGTACCTGGCTCTGAAGAAAGTCCTCAAAGGATTGTCTGATCTCCGCTTCTTCCAGGAGAGACGAATTGAGCTTCCAGTAGCCTCTTCCCATCCGGGGGGTCTCTGTAACATTCAGAGAAAACAAAATTAAACAGTGGTCGGAGAACTCCACCTCAACAACGGACACTGCTGAAGAAATGGCTTCCTCCTTTAAATAAAACCTGTCTATTCTAGACCTACAGCTACCCCTATAATAGGTGAACCCCGCGTGGCCTGGGGTGTGCCGGATGTGGACATCCACCAGGCGAGCCTCACTAGCTATGTTATTAAGAGCGACGCTATCATAAGTCAGCTTGTCTCTGGAACCTCCCCTATCCTGGGACCTCGTGACAGCATTGAAGTCCCCTCCAAAGACCACCTGCCGACTTGTAAAAAGGTAGGGCTTGATCCTCATAAAGAGACACTTCCTGTCCCACTTGGACTGGGGACCATAGATGTTAATTAGGCGAAGTTCTTGTCCCTTCATGAGGACATCCAGGATCAGGCACCTCCCCATTTCTAACTCAATAACTCGTCGGCATTCTACCGGTGCGGTAAAAAGGACCGCCACTCCGCTATACGGCTCGGCCGCAAGAGACCAATGGGAAGGCCCGTGTCTCCATTCCCTCTTAGCTTTAAACACGGCCGCCAAATCTGGCAGCCTGGTCTCCTGCAAAAATAAAATGTCGGCTTCAACGCGGCCGAGAAAATCAAAGGCCGCAAATCTAGCCGCATCAGACTTAATGCTGGCGACATTAATGGACGCCAGCGTCAACGGAGTGGGTGCCGCCATCATAAGTGATTGAGTTAGACGGCTTTCTTTTTACCCATCTTACCACCACCCTCGGGAAATGAACACCCCCTTTTTAGACATATTGTGGTGTCCATCTCCCTCACCTCTGATTCTTCAGGGGCAGAACCAGGACCTGCCCCCTCATCCTCGTCTCCAGATTCTGGGCCAGTCTCCCCTCCTGAGGACCCTGACTCCCCAGGGGGAGACTCGGCACCTCCTGCAGGCCCCTCCGCCACCTCTGGCCCTTCACCCTCAGCCCCTCCATCGGCAGGAGAGGCTCCATCCAGGGCCAGGAATCGATTTGAAAGTTCGAGCAGCGGGGGGTCGGTTGCACCTTCCTTGGGTACCTTAGTCAGGGAGGGAGGAGATCTTACACCTCCCTTCTTTTTACCCTTTTTCTTCTTTTTGGCGCCACGCTTACGCTTTTCCTCTAGCCACGCCCTATTATCCTCGTCCATACTCTCATAATGGGAGGAATCTGAGGACGTGGCACCTTCCTCTCTCTCAATCCTCCTGACCTCCTCATCCAGTACATCATCCCCTGGGGCCTCAGCGACAGGTGTGGTCTCCAGGAGAGCGCCAGAGGTTGTCCCAGCAGCCCGAGACTCCCCCCGCTCTCTCTCCTGTTGACGCTTCTCTAGACGCCTTAGCTGGGCAGGCGTCTTTTTCCTGTCTTTCTTCCCTGGCCCCTCCATTCCTCCGCCTCTGCTAGTCCCCTCCCCAGCAGATTCAGCCTCATGGCTTTCATCCGCTGAGGCTGAGCCCGCATTAGCGAAGGAAAGAGGACAACGACTGTATGGGTGACCGAGATCACCACACAGGTTACACCTAATCTGCCCTGTACAGGATGCAGCGAGATGGCCGACACCCCCACACAACGCACACTTCTGCACGGTGCAGTTTGCGCTGAAATGTGTGGGGTCACCGCACCTGTGACACAGCTTAGGCTGCCCCCGGTAGAAGATCAGGATCCGATCCCTCCCCAGGAAGGCTGATGAAGGGATGTGGGCGACTGAGTTACCTGAACGCCTCAACTTCACCATGAAGGTCCAGGCCCCTGACCAGATACCAAACTCGTCACGATTTTTTTCTGGTAATCCTAGCACCTCTCCATAACGATTTATCCAGGTCATGATGTCAAAGCAAGATAGTGATTCGTTACGGGTAAGAACGGTCACTTTCTTGAGTTCGCTCTGGCGGGACACTGCTTGCACAGCAAAGTCCCGCCACTCGGGCTCGTTGTATCTCAGCTCATAGTTGGACCAGAAGAGCTCAAGCCCCTCCGGCCGAACAAAGCTGACATCAAACTCAGATGTGCCATAGGGATGGATCAAGGCAAAGATGTCAGCCGCCTTGAAGTCCATCTTCAGCAGCAGCTCAACTACCCGTGCCCGTGGGGGACACACATCACTGCCACGCCACCGAAGACGGACCACATTCCTACGGTTAGCACCCGGCCCGGTTGTCGGGAGCGACCATGGTGTCTCCCTGCCTCTTTGCTCTCGGAAGGCAGACAGGCCGTGCCTCTCTATCCAAAATGACAAATCAACCTCCTGCCCCGCTACATTGATCGTCCTTTCACCTTTCTGTAAGGCCCGCAGGAGGTGCCGTTGCAAAAAGCCGTCCCCAGAGCCCAGAGACGAGGATGATGGACCCCTACTTCCCCCAGCAGCGACACTGGCATAGCTCTTAATAGGGGCCGCCACTGGGGGAGCAACCGGACCAACCCCTGTACCCACCACATTAACACCACCCACCTCCATGTTACTTTCAGCCGCTCCATCAGTCCCTCCATCACTCACCCCGATAACTGGTAACGGTTCTGCACCACTCACACCATTCACACCAGCCACCACAACATTACTGACACCATTCTCACTAGCCACCACAACATTACTGACAACATTCACACTGGCTGGACCAGCAACAACATCAGGGGACATGACCACCTCCGCATCTTCGGGCACAAGGGACGGGGGTCCCCCCGCAGAGCATCGCCCAGAGGGGACCACAACTCTTGTCACACTTGTGCCCTCCGCATCATCGGTAGCAGATGTTATTTTACTTCTCCTGGGACTTGGTAACATTCGCCGCTGTTCTTTAGCCGGTGTGAGGCGCCGCTGATCTCCAATTTCCGTAGAATTCACATTATCCCCAACACCAACACAGAATAACACTTTTTGTCTGGGAGGTCCGGAGCCCTCAGCCTCAGCAACCCCTCCACACTGCCGCCGCCCCTCAACTAAGTGATCAGCGGCAACAGCATGAAGAGGCGCCGAGGCACCGGAAGCTGCCACCAGTGCCGGGCTATCCCCCCCTCCCAGCGGGGGACGCACCACAGCACTGGATTTTGATCGTATCGCCACATCCGAGCCGCCCTGACTGTCCGGCCTTGCGGCCGATGCCTCCCCTGCTCCCCCACTGTTACCACAAACAGAGACGGAGCCCATCGCCACATCAGATGTCACACCTGTAATCTCCCTGCACCTTTGCACCGGGTCCACAGCAGAACTCGGGGGGGTTTGGGTAGCAGGGCTTGCACAGTGAGCTGACCCTGCGCTTTGCCCGGGGGGGTGTACAGGGAGGGGGGTAAAGATGAAACGTACCTCTTCTTGCTGCTTTGGCCTGGTCTTCTTACTTTTCCTCCGGCTGCTCCCCCCAGCGGCTTCCTCTGGGAGTTCATCAGCAAAAGAAAAGTTCTCCATGCGCACTGGGGACTCGAGCAGCCGGATTTCCGCCATGAGCGCCCCTCCCTGGCTGCCGGTGTCACTGTCCTCCCCCGAGCGAGGTGTTACTGCTGGCTGTCCTGCAGGGGGCCCACTGCACGAGGCCTGCTGATCTTCCTGCAGGCCGCCAGGTGGGAACTGCTGCTCGTTATCATCATCATCATCCTCCTCCTCCACCTGGCTCACAGGCTGCAACCCCATCAGCCTTTGCTCTCTGTTATCAGCCATTTGAGCAAATCTATCATCATTAATAAGTTTTTCCTTAAACGGCCCACTGTTCTCACAAATAAAGGTCTTTCTTTTTGTCAATTTATCAATCTCAGCTTTCAGGCGATTAATCTCTCCATTTATTTCCATTTTGCGTTTCTTTGGCGCTGTGTTCGCCCTGGCGCGGGCACAACGCAGCTCCTCCCGGAGCCTTCGGATGGTCTTGGTCGCCTCTTCGTACTCACAGAGGTGGCTCTGGACCCGGGAGGCATAGGTGGACAAAGACTCCCGGGGCCCCTGCACCGCCCAGCCTCCCCCCGCATGGTCAGCCTTACCTCTGTGAGCACTCCGCTTCATGGCTCCAGCCCCGGAAGGACCGCTCCCACCCGCACCATCATGGACGTCCAGCTTCTGGGTCTTTTTCTTAACACTAGACTCAGGGGGAGCAGGAGCCGTATTACTACGACTTCTGGTGGTACGTCTCACCCCTGAGTCCTCCATAGCGCTGGCCGGTAGCTGGCTACCCCTGCCCCCCGCCGGCCTAGACCGGGAAGCAGGAGCCTGGGGCTTGCCGCTCTGGCTCATGCCTGGAAACCCACCCCCTCCCTGGGAAGGGAGAGAGCAGGCCCCAGGTGGAGATGGAACCTGCCTGGAGCTCAGAGCAGCAGCAGCACACAGCCTCTCACAGCAACAGACAGAGCTTAACGATGTAACGAGCTCCAGAGATGCACTCACTATCTGCTGCTGGTGCAGTCACTGTGTACATACATGACATTACTTATCCTGTACTGATCCTGAGTTACATCCTGTATTATACTCCAGAGCTGCACTCACTAAGATGGTGTTTCCTTTCAGATTGCAGAACCATCCCTCCAGTTCTCAGGTCAGCGCTATAGATAAGTTGGGTGAGTATTTTATCCTATTGTGTCCTCATATTCCTGTGCTTGTCCTTCCATGTTATTCTGTTTGATCTTAATATCAATGCATGTGATACAGTGTTCTTAGCCTTTGTATCTAAGCCATTTATATGTGTGATACTGTCACTTCTGCAGCCAATATGTTGAACTTTGATGGGAAAACTTCTTCTGCGCCAAGAAACACCCCGATCGCCAAGAAAGTTCTCCTGGTGAAGACGATCGAAACAAGCAATGGCAAACAAGTCTCCGAGGCCAAACACTACACCCAGGAGTGACTGTGCGGAGGTCCCCCATGGCACCACCAATACTCACAGCTATGAACAAATCTGTCACTGCCGCTAATATCCTCCAAACACTACCAGATCTGATGAAGCTCCAACCTTACATCTGTTTATAGTAGGAGAAGTGCATTCTGGGAGATGACAGCAGGAGACTATGGGCTACCTGTATGCTATACCTGGTGCACAACTCACAAAATCCTACTATTCACAGCTGAGGGTTTGTTGCATCTGTATCCAGCGTAGACCGTACTCATAATATAAACACCCTGATCTCAAAACTGATACATTTACCTGCACTGATACATTGTAACAAACTAGGATTAGAATTTTGTCCTACTATAAAAAGGATTCAACTGTTACAAACCTTCAGTTGTAAGAAACTCAAACTTGAGGACAGAAAATAGAGAATCAAAAATAGGTGATAGTCACAGCTTTCCTTAAATCATTCCCCGCATTCTTATAGAAGTCTATAGGTGATGGTCATATCTCCTTCCCTGCACAGAGCATGCCCACAACACTCCCTCATAGAATTCTATAGGTGATGGTCGCAGCTTCCCTCTTACCTTTCCCTGCACAGAGCATGCCCACAACACTTGTCTGTTGAAGTCTATGGCTGATGGTCACAGCTTCACCCCCGCCTGTCCACAACACTCCCATAAGAATCTATAGGTGATGGTCCCATTCCCGGTCCCTGCACAGGTCACAGAGCATGCCCATAACTATCTACTATAGAAATGTCTGTTAGCACTGTATATCCTGATGAATAAAGTGTGTTGGAGATCTCACAATCTGCTGCTGTGCCCTCTCTTCATACAAGTCAATGACCAACTTCGGACAATGAGCCACAATGTGACTGCTGTAAAGCAATTCTCTTAATGCTGTAAGAGCAGCTCAGGGAAGATGGCTGCCCTCAGGTCATGTACAGAAAATAGAACAAAGAATACGTCAATATATATACGTAAACTAAAAAAAATATTAGAAAGTAAGAGTTATGATTCAAGTTAGGGGATTCTGGTGTGGTGAAGAAGGGCATGTGAGGGGGAGTGTGGTGAAGAAGGGCGTGTGAGGGGGAGTGTGGTGAAGAAGGGCGTGTGGGGGGGGAGTGTGGTGAAGAAGGGCATGTGAGGGAGAGTGTGGTGAAGAAGGGCGTGGGGGGGGGAGTGTGGTGAAGAAGGGCGTGTGAGGGGGAGTGTGGTGAAGAAGGGCGTGTGAGGGGGAGTGTGGTGAAGAAGGGCATGTGAGGGGGAGTGTGGTGAAGAAGGGCGTGTGAGGGGGAGTGTGGTGAAGAAGGGCGTGTGAGGGGGAGTGTGGTGAAGAAGGGCGTGTGAGGGGACGTGTGGTGAAGAAGGGCGTGTGAGGGGGAGTGTGGTGAAGAAGGGCGTGTGAGGGGGAGTGTGGTGAAGAAGGGCGTGTGAGGGGGAGTGTGGTGAAGAAGGGCGTGTGAGGGAGAGTGTTGATAGCCCGTAGGCGTATAGCCGTGGGGCTAGGGACTGCAGGCAGTCAGGGGTCAAGTAGAGGTGAATGGTAGTGCATCCCCTTTAAGGGTTAATTGTTTGGCGGGCTGTGGGCTACGTGACTGTGGGCTGGGCGATTATTAGCCACACCTGGGGGTTGGGTTTAGGTTTTAAAAGAGGGCCGGTGATCCCACTCACCCTCTTCCAGGAAATCTTCTTCTTCTGCGAGGACCATGGCTTCTGACGACGCCGTTCGGCAACGACTCCGCACTGAGGGCTCTGCCTGGCTGGCCTCTTTACTAGCGGAGGCCCAGGCTGGATCACCCCCGGCGACAACTTCGCCCGCTCCGGACGTGCGCCGCTCTGGTAGGCAAACGCGGCCGCCGCAGCGCTTGTCCCCCTCAGCGCAGGCAGCCGCGCGTACCCCTGTAGTGCCCACCTCCCAGTCCTGCGCCTCTCCTCCTGATCCGGTCGGGAGGCGCGATCCCCCTGCAACACCGCGGCCGGTGGTCGCGACTAGGAGAGGGGAGTCTCCCGACTTTGTTCCCCCGACTCCGGTGCCGGCTGCTCATATGACTGGCCGGGGCCGGCGGCCTTTACCTAGCGCCGGCGCCGGGAAACGAGGGGTTAACCCCTCCTGTTCCCGCGGCGCCGGCATGAGCTGTGTAGCCTCTCGCACCACAGCTAGTGATAGGGTGCACCCTGGCTCTGCTTCTTCCTCGCCCCCGGCCTTAGCTGATGTGCCAGGCCTGAGGGCAGCTGGTTCACTACTGCCCACCCAGCCCCAGGCCTTGGCCGTTAACCCCCCTTCCAGGCGACCAGCTGCTTTAGTATTTAATCACCCTCCTTCATCCGCTATAGGGACGGCTGATCATGATGATGGTGTCTCAGAGGAAGAACTCCTGGGATCTGATCTTGCGCCACTTGATCCGCGGACACTAGTAGTTCCGGCCCCACTAGTGGCACCCATGATGGCTGGGGAGCTTGGCCCTGGTTACGTGCTAGCCCCAGGGTCCCGCCGGGCTTCCTCTGTGCTGTCCAGGGTCAGCTCCAGTTCCAGCCGACGCTCTGCCTCCTCCAGGCGTCGGGCGGCTTCCCGCTCGCGTTCTGGGAGAAGCAAGCGGCGCCGGTCACGTGATGGTCGGTCATCGTCCAGGTCAGGGTCTTCCCGCTCCTCCCGGCGCGCATCTTCAGACTCCTCCAGGACTCCATCTCCAAAGAGGCGACATAGCGGGAGCAGGTCCCGCCGCGGTTCCACTGGTTCGGTTCGCTCCCGCAGGGGTATGGCGCCTGCACCTTCGGCTACAACTTCCACAGCAGAGACGTCAGCAGTGGTACCTTCTCCGGCGACTGGTGAGTCAGCCTGCTTGCAGGCTTGGGGTGGGTCGGGTTCTGATGCTGCTTTGTTATCATCTATCAGGTCATTACTGGGGTCACCGGCTGCGGTGGTTCCGGCCACTCAGTCGCTGTCCACTCAAGGAAAACCCACGGCTGAAGCATCCACATCCACGTTTACCCCGTCAATAACCGCTTTCAGAGATAACTATTTTTGCGGTGTTTCTCCTCTGGGCTATCATCTTTCTGATGACACAAAGGACAAGATTTACCGCAATGATTATGTGGATATCTGGTCCTTGGTGTCTGTGAATTCGGTGACAGTTGACAAGGAAAGGCGTGTTGAACGTGGTGTTGAGAAAAAGCCGAAAGTGGCAAAAACGTTCCACAATTGGATTCAGGCTTTTTCTGTGTTGGGTTGCGTCCTGACACAGAAGTCGCCGGATAAGGCGCCTCAGTTGTTTGTATATTTGGATGTTATTTTTAACGCTTTCCGGACTCATGGTGGTACTGCATGGTGGAGGTATGATGAGGAGTTCAGGAGGCGGCTGGCTCAAAAGCCTGAGGTTGGATGGGATAGTAAAGCCACGGATGTATGGCTCAGAATTATGTCGAGTTCAAAACCCTTTCCAGCAGCCGCCTCCTCCTCTTCCTCATTCTCAACCCCGCTTGGTTCCCTGGGGCCGGGGGCGGCCCGAAGGTCGGGAACATGCTGGATGTATAACGAGGGCCACTGTCGTTTCTACGGGTCATGTAAATTCAGACATGAGTGCTCCAATTGCGGGGGAGCACATTCTTCCATCTGCTGTTCCCGGCCGGCAATTACGGCCCCCCGCCCTCAGAGTGTCGGTAGGCCAGAGGACTCCGGTACGCGTATTAGAGATGCTGCCGTGGCTCGCCCAGTATCCCAAGAGGGCGGAAGCCGCCCTACTTAGGACAGGTTTTTCCTTTGGTTTCTTTATCCCATTTCTCCCAAGTGACTCTCCAGTTTTTTCAAAGAATTTAAAATCAGTTTTGGAGCTTCCAGATGTCGCTCGTGGTAAGATAGCCAAGGAAGTAGTATTGGGTAGAATGGCAGGACCATTCCAGGATTTACCTTTTCCTAATTTGCGGGTTTCTCCCCTCGGGGTTGTGCCGAAGAAGGAGCCTGGTAAGTTCAGGCTCATACATCACCTGTCCCATCCAAAAGGATCTTCGGTGAATGATGGTATTAGTAAGGATTTAGTGTCCGTGTCTTACGCCTCTTTTGATAAGGCTATCAGCCTTGTTTGCACAGCAGGCCAGGGGGCCCTGATGGCAAAATCTGATATTAGAGTCTGCCTTCAGGCTCCTCCCAGTACATTCCGATTGTTTTCATTTATTGGGTTGCCAGCTGGACGGCGATTTTTACTACGACATGTGTTTGCCTATGGGCTGTTCTATTTCCTGTTACTATTTTGAGGTCTTTAGCACTTTTTTGGAGTGGGTCCTCAGACAGGATACGTCCTCCTCGCTGGTAACCCATTATTTGGACGACTTTTTATTTGTAGGCCCCCGGGAATCAGGTCATTGCTCATTCCTATTAACTTCCTTTTGCCGTATTGCGCAGCGTTTTGGGGTACCTTTGTCAGCTGAAAAGACCGAAGGGCCATGTACTGTTCTGTCCTTCTTAGGAATTGAAATAGATTCAGTGGCAATGGAGTTTCGGCTACCCTGCGAAAAGCTAGCTAAATTGCGTTCGGCATTGGCAACTTGCCTAACAATGCAGAAAGCCTCTCTACAGCAGATTCAATCATTGTTGGGGTCGTTGGTCTTTGCGTGCCGCATTATGCCAATGGGTCGGGTTTTTTCAAGAAGGCTCTCCTTGGCTACTGCCGGAGTTCGCGCGCCACATCACCGTATCCGCTTGACTAAGGGAATCAGAGCAGATTTGCGAGTATGGGACAATTTTCTTGAAAATTATAATGGGCGGACATGCTGGCGGGAGGCGGAAATAGCCAGCCCAGACTTACAGTTGTTCTCTGACGCTGCGGGAGGTTCGGGTTTCGGTGTATTGCTAGGCTCCACGTGGTGCGCTGAATGCTGGCCGCCGAATTGGCGGGAACGGGGTTGGTGTGCGAACTTGACGCTTTTAGAATTTTTTCCCATTGTAGTGGCTGTGGAATTATGGGGTGGCCGGCTAGCGAACAAATCCGTAGTGTTTTGGACGGACAATATGAGCGTAGTGCAGGTGGTGAACGGGCTTTCGTCATCCTCTCTCCCAGTTCTATGTTTATTGCATCGTTTTGTGCTACGTTG
Organism: Engystomops pustulosus; assembly: GCF_040894005.1. Lineage (NCBI taxonomy): Eukaryota > Metazoa > Chordata > Amphibia > Anura > Leptodactylidae > Engystomops > Engystomops pustulosus. The sequence continues at coordinate 118,891,017 of NC_092418.1, read as the reverse complement.
TCTTCAGTTTAACATTTCTTTTAGAGCCAAGCATGTACCAGGGGTTGAGAACAGAGTTGCTGATGCCCTTTCTCGTTTTAATTGGCAGGTATTTCGGGCGCTATGCCCTTTGGCGGACGCGGAGGGGACCCCATGCCCAGGCTCCCTGTGGTCCACCCTGGAGGCCAACTTTTCCCTTTGATCCGGTCGTCTGTCGCCCCATCCACCTGGGCAGCGCACGGTAAAGCATGGGGGGAGTGGTGCAAGGTAGCTGGGGACTCGGGTTTTTCAACAGGGGCAACTCGTTTGGAGGTTACATTGCGTTATTTAGAAGGTTTAAGGGAGCAAGGGTTGTCTGGTTTGTGCGCACAACGGCGGTTAGCGGGTGTTGCCTTTTTCTTAAAGCTTTATAGGTGGGCTGATGTAACTCAGAGTTTCTTCATCAAGCAGGTCATAAAAGGCTGGAAGAAGGATTCAGTGCGGCGGGAGTCCCGCCGTCCGGTTTCCTATTCTATTCTTATCCGCTTATTGCCTCAGTTGGAAACCTTGTGTCAGGATGCCTTTGAGGCCACCTTATTCCATGCTGCCTTTGTCCTAACATTTTTTGGGGCCCTTCGAATATCCGAATTGGTCCCTCCAAGTAAGACAAAATCGGGGGGGCTTCTGTTTGAGGATGTCTTTGTATCAGCTGGGGGTCTGCGCTTTAGGATACGTAGGTCAAAAACGGATGTATTCGGGCGAGGCTGTTGGGTGTCGCTGCGTCCGGTTGGAGGTTTGGCATGCCCGGTCGCCGCAGTTGAACGTTATTTGACTGTAAGGGCGGGTGGGTTTCAATTTCTGGCGCATGCTGATGGTTCTCCTCTCACTCGCTTTCAATTTACTATAATTTTCAAAAAAGCGCTGGCTGCCGTCGGACTCCCTCCGGGTGAGTTTGGCACCCACTCATTCAGAATAGGGGCAGCTACTACTGCAAGCGAATTGGGGCTTCCTGACGCAGAAGTTCAGAGGATTGGGCGGTGGAAATCTGAATGCTTTGCTGGCTATATTCGCCCCGATTTGCTTATTAATTGATTTTGTTTTTCCTTTCTAAATCCCCTACCCCATTCCCCTCTTTTCTTTAGATTCTCGGCCAACAATATGGATCCTGGGACACTCATTCATCTATTGGGCCGAGCAACGGGCCATGGTGCGGCCGGGTGGAAGGTCACTCGGGTTTTTCAACGCGGACGTCCGATGGCGTGGAATTAAGGGCCTGCGATGGTTACAAGCCTTGCCTGAAATGGTGGACATCAGTCGCTACTCAGAGTCCCCATCAATACTTGTTTTGCATCTCGGGGGTAATGATTTATGCACCGTACGCTTGGGAGAATTGATCCCATTGATCCAATCTGATTTGGAAAGGTTTTCTTCTTTCTTTTCACGTTTTGTTCTAGTGTGGTCGGAGATCATTCCCAGGGCAATCTGGGAAGGGGCCAGGGATGGTGCAGGCATTGAAAGAAGCAGGAGATTGCTGAATACTAAAGTATCACGCTTTGTGCGTGAGAGAGGGGGTGTTGTGGTCAGGCACAGGGAGTTGGAGGGTGACAATCGTGGTATGTTGCTACCTGACGGTGTCCACTTAACGGATATAGGATTGGACATCTTCCTATCCGGTCTTCAGGACGGGATTGAGAGGGCTATGTCCCTTCTAGTGGGGGGTCGGAGAGACATGTAGGGGTACATGTTCTCCTCCTTGGCGGTTTTCTAGAAGGGGATGAGGACCTACATGCCCTCTAACGAGGCTGGCATTTCAGGTGCCCCGGTTATATGTTCTTGATATGTTCTTGATATTAAAGAGTTAACAGAGTTGCTACTCTAAGAGTAGAGTTTAAAGAGTTAAATTATTTTTAATAAAGCTGTGGCCGACTCCCTGATGTCATACCATAAGTTTAAATATAATACTTGTGTCTGAGTTTTTATTTAAAGGGGATGTAGGGGTGGGTAAGGTTAGGGTACACGGTTATGCATGCAGTCTTGATAGCCCGTAGGCGTATAGCCGTGGGGCTAGGGACTGCAGGCAGTCAGGGGTCAAGGAGAGGTGAATGGTAGTGCATCCCCTTTAAGGGTTAATTGTTTGGCGGGCTGTGGGCTACGTGACTGTGGGCTGGGCGATTATTAGCCACACCTGGGGGTTGGGTTTAGGTTTTAAAAGAGGGCCGGTGATCCCACTCACCCTCTTCCAGGAAATCTTCCCCTCCCACCCACCCTTTTTATGGTTTTTAAGTGCTAAATGTCACAGCTGGCGGTTTTCTAGAAGGGGGTGAGGACCTACATGCCCTCTAACGAGGCTGGCATTTCAGGTGCCCCGGTTATATGTTCTTGATATGTTCTTGATATTAAAGAGTTAACAGAGTTGCTACTCTAAGAGTAGAGTTTAAAGAGTTAAATTATTTTTAATAAAGCTGTGGCCGACTCCCTGATGTCATACCATAAGTTTAAATATAATACTTGTGTCTGAGTTTTTATTTAAAGGGGATGTAGGGGTGGGTAAGGTTAGGGTACACGGTTATGCATGCAGTCTGGTGAAGAAGGGCGTGTGAGGGGGAGTGTGGTGAAGAAGGGCGTGTGAGGGAGAGTGTGGTGAAGAAGGACGTGTGAGGGGGAGTGTGGTGAAGAAGGGCGTGTGAGGGGGAGTGTGGTGAAGAAGAGCGTGTGAGGGGGAGTGTGGTGAAGAAGGACGTGTGAGGGGGAGTGTGGTGAAGAAGGGCGTGTGAGGGGGAGTGTGGTGAAGAAGAGCGTGTGAGGGGGAGTGTGGTGAAGAAGGGCGTGTGAGGGGGAGTGTGGTGAAGAAGGGCGTGTGAGGGAGAGTGTGGTGAAGAAGAGCGTGTGAGGGAGAGTGTGGTGAAGAAGGGCGTGTGAGGGGGAGTGTGGTGAAGAAGGGCGTGTGAGGGAGAGTGTGGTGAAGAAGGGCATGTAAGGGGGAGTGTGGTGAAGAAGGGCGTGTGAGGGAGAGTGTGGTGAAGAAGGGCGTGTGAGGGAGAGTGTGGTGAAGAAGGGCGTGTAAGGGGCAGTGTGGTGAAGAAGGGCGTGTGAGGGGGAGTGTGGTGAAGAAGGACGTGTAAGGGGGAGTGTGGTGAAGAAGGGCGTGTGAGGGGGAGTGTGGTGAAGAAGGGGCGTGTGAGGGGGAGTGTGGTGAAGAAGGGCGTGTAAGGGGCAGTGTGGTGAAGAAGGGCGTGTGAGGGGGAGTGTGGTGAAGAAGGACGTGTAAGGGGGAGTGTGGTGAAGAAGGGCGTGTGAGGGGGAGTGTGGTGAAGAAGGGCGTGTAAGGGGGAGTGTGGTGAAGAAGGGCGTGTAAGGGGGAGTGTGGTGAAGAAGGGGCGTGTGAGGGGGAGTATGGTGAAGAAGGGCGTGTGAGGGGGAGTGTGGTGAAGAAGGGCGTGTGAGGGGGAGTGTGGTGAAGAAGGGCATGTGAGGGGTAGTGTGGTGAAGAAGGGCGTGTAAGGGGCAGTGTGGTGAAGAAGAGCGTGTGAGGGGAAATGTGGTGAAGAAGGGCGTGTAAGGGGGAGTGTGGTGAAGAAGGGCGTGTAAGGGGGAGTGTGGTGAAGAAGGGCGTGTAAGGGGCAGTGTGGTGAAGAAGGGGCGTGTGAGGGAGAGTGTGGTGAAGAAGGGCGTGTAAGGGGGAGTGTGGTGAAGAAGGGCGTGTAAGGGGCAGTGTGGTGAAGAAGGGGCGTGTGAGGGGAAGTGTGGTGAAGAAGGACGTGTGAGGGGGAGTGCGGTGAAGAAGGACGTGTGAGGGGGAGTGTGGTGAAGAAGGGCGTGTGAGGGGGAGTGTGGTGAAGAAGGGCGTGTAAGGGGCAGTTTGGTGAAGAAGGGCGTGTGAGGGAGAGTGTGGTGAAGAAGGGCGTGTAAGGGGGAGTGTGGTGAAGAAGGGCGTGTGAGGGGAAGTGTGGTGAAGAAGGACGTGTGAGGGGGAGTGTGGTGAAGAAGGGCGTGTGAGGGAGAGTGCGGTGAAGAAGGACGTGTGAGGGGGAGTGTGGTGAAGAAGGGCGTGTGAGGGGGAGTGTGGTGAAGAAGGGCGTGTGAGGGGGAGTGTGGTGAAGAAGGGCATGTGAGGGAGAGTGTGGTGAAGAAGGGCGTGTGAGGGGGAGTGTGGTGAAGAAGGGCATGTAAGGGGGAGTGTGGTGAAGAAGGGCGTGTGAGGGGGAGTGTGGTGAAGAAGGGCATGTAAGGGGGAGTGTGGTGAAGAAGGGCGTGTGAGGGGGAGTGTGGTGAAGAAGGGCGTGTGAGGGGGAGTGTGGTGAAGAAGGGCGTGTGAGGGGAAGTGTGGTGAAGAAGGGCGTGTTTGGTGGGGGCTTGGTATTGCCAAGGAGGCCATGTTAGGGGTAGTGTGGTGTACACAATAAGGACAGTGTTGGGAAGTCTAGGAATATTTTGGAGAATTTCCTGCTGAATATCTTGCTTTGCCATGCAGGTCCTGCTCTCAGATCCATCCAACATCTTTGGGATGACCTAAAATGGAGATTTTGCGGTAAATAAGATCATCCCTAAAAAATTCCACAGACCCCTTTGAAAATCTTCATACTAACGCAGATAGATCCAGAATGGGAGGATATCAAATGGGGTGCAATGTGTATGGGGCCCAAAACTTTGTGTCCTTATATTATGAAGAATAAGGTAACTTCTGCGCCATCTAGTGGCCATGTAAACCAAGTACAATAGATAACGCCACCAGCTGACAGTGTCCAGGAGATTTTTGCTACAGCTGCCGGGAGAAACGCGATGGAAAAATCTATGAACACAAATAACAAAGCAACAACATAAAAATATGAAAACATTTCACATAAATCGGCTTTACATTTACTATCCAGGGAACTTCTGCATGTGGTGCATTGATGGTCCCAACTTTTATCATTTTAACAGAGTTTGTTTGGAGATTTCCTTTAAGATTTTGACTGCATGATGATTCCTTTAACAAATCGCAGGTCTGTCGTTGGAGGTGATGACGCGTCTGTGACTGGCGGCACATTCTGTGTCCCTTTATCTATAATGAGTCAATGTAACGAGGACAGTGATGGGTGACTGCGCTGTGAACCATCCTGGTGGCCCCGGGGCCCTGCCATATGTCAGCCTGACATGATTTACATTGAGACACCGGATTCATTAGTTATAACTATAAATAGCAGAGTCTACGGCCGCCCCATTCCCGGCTTATCGAGAGGATTGTGACCCAAGGAGGAGAATCACTGCCATATAAAGACACGGCCGACGTCTGAGGAGAGAACGATAAGAAACAGCAAACTCCATGATGGATCCGACCCGCCACGTGTAACAGAGACGGAAAATTACTGGTACAGACCAACTGCCCCTCCGCACAGGAACCACAGAATAATCCAGAAATACATCTCATATCTGAGGCTGGGAAACGAGAGATAAACCGACGGAAAATTCATGGAAAATTATTAAACTCCAAATTCTCAAAACTGTAAAAAGTAAAATGATAACGAAGTTATTCTTGTAAATAGGAGCAATAACATCATAGTACAAAGCACAGGACGCTGCGTGCTCCCAATCCATCCAAAGAAAAGAGCAGGAATCCGGCACAATCCATTAAAATCTTGGATTTTGTTTGCAATGCATTAAAATGGCAGTTACAGCACAAGGATATCAGCAGAACAACCTACACAAAACGTATTTCCCATACCTTAAGAATGAGGTTTTCTGTTGAAATACGTCGGTTGTTATATTGATATCCATCCATCCATAATACCATGTATTATAGTAGTTATATTCCTGTACATAGGAGGCAGTATTATAGTAGTTATATTCCTGTACATAGGAGGCAGTATTATAGTAGTTATATTCCTGTACATAGGGGGCAGTATTATAGTAGTTATATTCTTGTACATAGGGGGCAGTATTATAGTAGTTATATTCCTGTACATAGGGGGCAGTATTATAGTAGTTATATTCCTGTACATAGGAGGCAGTATTATAGTAGTTATATTCCTGTACATAGAGGGCAGTATTATAGTAGTTATATCCCTGTACATAGGGGGCAGTATTATAGTAGTTATATTCCTGTACATAGGGGGCAGTATTATAGTAGTTATATTCTTGTACATAGGGGGCAGTATTATAGTAGTTATATTCCTGTACATAGGGGGCAGTATTATAGTAGTTATATTCCTGTACATAGGAGGCAGTATTATAGTAGTTATATTCCTGTACATAGAGGGCAGTATTATAGTAGTTATATCCCTGTACATAGGGGGCAGTATTATAGTAGTTATATTCCTGTACATAGGAGGCAGTATTATAGTAGTTATATTCCTGTACATAGGAGGCAGTATTATAGTAGTTATATTCCTGTACATAGGGGGCAGTATTATAGTAGTTATATTCTTGTACATAGGGGGCAGTATTATAGTAGTTATATTCCTGTACATAGGGGGCAGTATTATAGTAGTTATATTCCTGTACATAGGAGGCAGTATTATAGTAGTTATATTCCTGTACATAGAGGGCAGTATTATAGTAGTTATATCCCTGTACATAGGGGGCAGTATTATAGTAGTTATATTCCTGTACATAGGAGGCAGTATTATAGTAGTTATATTCCTGTACATAGGAGGCAGTATTATAGTAGTTATATTCCTGTACATAGGGGGCAGTATTATAGTAGTTATATTCTTGTACATAGGGGGCAGTATTATAGTAGTTATATTCCTGTACATAGGGGGCAGTATTATAGTAGTTATATTCCTGTACATAGGAGGCAGTATTATAGTAGTTATATTCCTGTACATAGAGGGCAGTATTATAGTAGTTATATCCCTGTACATAGGGGGCAGTATTATAGTAGTTATATTCCTGTACATAGGGGGCAGTATTATAGTAGTTATATTCTTGTACATAGGGGGCAGTATTATAGTAGTTATATTCCTGTACATAGGGGGCAGTATTATAGTAGTTATATTCCTGTACATAGGAGGCAGTATTATAGTAGTTATATTCCTGTACATAGAGGGCAGTATTATAGTAGTTATATCCCTGTACATAGGGGGCAGTATTATAGTAGTTATATTCCTGTACATAGGAGGCAGTATTATAGTAGTTATATTCCTGTACATAGGAGGCAGTATTATAGTAGTTATATTCCTGTACATAGGGGGCAGTATTATAGTAGTTATATTCTTGTACATAGGGGGCAGTATTATAGTAGTTATATTCCTGTACATAGGGGGCAGTATTATAGTAGTTATATTCCTGTACATAGGAGGCAGTATTATAGTAGTTATATTCCTGTACATAGAGGGCAGTATTATAGTAGTTATATCCCTGTACATAGGGGGCAGTATTATAGTAGTTACATTCCTGTACATAGGGGGCAGTATTATAGTAGTTATATTCTTGTACATAGGGGCAGTATTATAGCAGTTATATTCTTGTACATAGGGGGCAGTATTATAGTAGTTATATTCTTGTACATAGGGGGCAGTATTATAGTAGTTATATTCCTGTACATAGGGGGCAGTATTATAGTAGTTATATTCCTGTACATAGGGGGCAGTATTATAGTAGTTATATTCCTGTACATAGCGGCAGTATTATAGTAGTTATATTCCTGTACGTAGGGGGCAGTATTATAGTAGTTATATTCCTGTACGTAGGGGGCAGTATTATAGTAGTTATATTCTTGTACATAGGGGGCAGTATTATAGTAGTTATATTCCTGTACATAGGGGGCAGTATTATAGTAGTTATATTCTTGTACATAGGGGGCAGTATTATAGTAGTTATATTCCTGTACATAGAGGGCAGTATTATAGTAGTTATATTCCTGTACATAGGAGGCAGTATTATAGTAGTTATATTCTTGTACATAGGGGGCAGTATTATAGTAGTTATATTCCTGTACATAGGGGGCAGTATTATAGTAGTTATATTCCTGTACATAGAGGGCAGTATTATAGTAGTTATATTCCTGTACATAGGAGGCAGTATTATAGTAGTTATATTCTTGTACATAGGGGGAAGTATTATAGTAGTTATATTCTTGTACATAGGGGGCAGTATTATAGTAGTTATATTCCTGTACATAGGGGGCAGTATTATAGTAGTTATATTCTTGTACATAGGGGGCAGTATTATAGTAGTTATATTCTTGTACATAGGAGGCAGTATTATAATAGTTATATTCTTGTACATAGGGGGCAGTATTATAGTAGTTATATTCCTGTACATAGGGGGCAGTATTATAGTAATTATATTCTTGTACATAGGGGCAGTATTATAGTAGTTATATTCTTGTACATAGGGGGCAGTATTATAGTAGTTATATCCCTGTACATAGGGGCAGTATTATAGTAGTTATATTCCTTGTACATAGGGGGCAGTATTATAGTAGTTATATTCCTGTATATAGGGGGCAGTATTATAGTAGCTATATTCCTTGTACATAGGGGGCAGTATTATAGTAGTTATATTCCTGTACATAGGGGGCAGTATTATAGTAGTTATATTCTTGTACATAGGGGGCAGAATTATGGTAGTTATATTCCTGTACATAGGGGGCAGTATTATAGTAGTTATATTCTTGTACATAGGGGGCAGTATTATAGTAGTTATATTCCTGTACATAGGGGGCAGTATTATAGTAGTTATATTCTTGTACATAGGGGGCAGTATTATAGTAGTTATATTCTTGTACATAGGAGGCAGTATTATAATAGTTATATTCTTGTACATGGGGGGCAGTATTATAGTAGTTATATTCTTGTACATAGGGGGCAGTATTATAGTAGTTATATTCTTGTACATAGGAGGCAGTATTATAAAAGTTATATTCTTGTACATAGGGGGCAGTATTATAGTAGTTATATTCCTGTACATAGGGGGCAGTATTATAGTAATTATATTCTTGTACATAGGGGCAGTATTATAGTAGTTATATTCTTGTACATAGGGGGCAGTATTATAGTAGTTATATTCTTGTACATAGGGGGCAGTATTATAGTAGTTATATTCTTGTACATAGGGGGCAGTATTATAGTAGTTATATTCTTGTACATAGGAGGCAGTATTATAATAGTTATATTCTTGTACATAGGGGGAAGTATTATAGTAGTTATATTCTTGTACATAGGGGGCAGTATTATAGTAGTTATATTCTTGTACATAGGGGGCAGTATTATAGTAGTTATATTCTTGGACATAGGGAGCAGTATTATAGTAGTTATATTCCTGTACATAGGGTGCAGAATTATAGTAGTTATATTCTTGTACATAGGGGGCAGTATTATAGTAGTTATATTCTTGTACATAGGGGGCAGTATTATAGTAGTTATATTCCTGTACATAGGGGGCAGTATTATAGTAGTTATATTCCTGTACATAGGGGGCAGTATTATAGTAGTTATATTCCTGTACATAGGGGGCAGTATTATAGTAGTTATATTCCTGTACATAGGGGGCAGTATTATAGTAGTTATATTCCTGTACATAGGGGGCAGTATTATAGTAGTTATATTCCTGTACATAGGGAGCAGTATTATAGTAGTTATATTCCTGTACATAGGGGGCAGTATTATAGTAGTTATATTCCTGTACATAGGGGGCAGTATTATAATAGTTATATTCCTGTACATAGGGGGCAGTATTATAGTAGTTATATTCTTGTACATAGGGGGCAGTATTATAGTAGTTATATTCTTGTACATAGGAGGCAGTATTATAGTAGTTATATTCCTGTACATAGGGGGCAGTATTATAGTAGTTATATTCCTGTACATAGGGGGCAGTATTATAGTAGTTATATTCCGGTACATAGGGGGCAGTATTATAGTAGTTATATTCTTCTACATAGGGGGCAGTATTATAGTAGTTATATTCCTGTACATAGGGGGCAGTATTATAGTAGTTATATTCCTGTACATAGGGGGCAGTATTATAGTAGTTATATTCCTGTACATAGGGGGCAGTATTATAGTAGTTATATTCCTGTACATAGGGGGCAGTATTATAGTAGTTATATTCCTGTACATAGGGGGCAGTATTATAGTAGTTATATTCCTGTACATAGGGGGCAGTATTATAGTAGTTATATTCCTGTACATAGGGAGCAGTATTATAGTAGTTATATTCCTGTACATAGGGGGCAGTATTATAGTAGTTATATTCCTGTACATAGGGGGCAGTATTATAATAGTTATATTCCTGTACATAGGGGGCAGTATTATAATAGTTATATTCCTGTACATCGGGGGCAGTATTATAGTAGTTATATTCTTGTACATAGGGGGCAGTATTATAGTAGTTATATTCTTGTACATAGGGGGCAGTATTATAGTAGTTATATTCTTGTACATAGGGGACAGTATTATAGTAGTTATATTCCTGTACATAGGGGGCAGTATTATAGTAGTTATATTCTTGTACATAGGGGGCAGTATTATATTAGTTATATTCTTGTACATAGGGGGCAGTATTATATTAGTTATATTCTTGTACATAGGGGGCAGTATTATATTAGTTATATTCTTGTACATAGGGGGCAGTATTATATTAGTTATATTCTTGTACATAGGGGGAGTATTATAGTAGTTATATTCCTGTACATAGGGAGCAGTATTATAGTAGTTATATTCTTGAACATAGGGGGCAGTATTATAGTAGTTATATTCTTGTACATAGGGGGAGTATTATAGTAGTTATATTCCTGTACATAGGGGGCAGTATTATAACAGTTATATTCCTGTACATAGGGAGCAGTATTATAGTAGTTATATTCCTGTACATAGGGAGCAGTATTATAGTAGTTATATTCCTGTACATAGGGGGCAGTATTATAGTAGTTATATTCCTGTACATAGGGAGCAGTATTATAGTAGTTATATTCCTGTACATAGGGAGCAGTATTATAGTAGTTATATTCCTGTACATAGGGGGCAGTATTATAGTAGTTATATTCTTGTACATAGGGGGCAGTATTATAGTAGTTATATTCCTGTACATAGGGGGCAGTATTATAGTAGTTATATTCTTGTACATAGGGGGCAGTATTATAGTAGTTATATTCTTGTACATAGGAGGCAGTATTATAATAGTTATATTCTTGTACATAGGGGGAAGTATTATAGTAGTTATATTCTTGTACATAGGGGGCAGTATTATAGTAGTTATATTCTTGTACATAGGAGGCAGTATTATAATAGTTATATTCTTGTACATAGGGGGAAGTATTATAGTAGTTATATTCTTGTACATAGGGGGAAGTATTATAGTAGTTATATTCCTGTACATAGGGGGCAGTATTATAGTAATTATATTCCTGTACATAGGGGGCAGTATTATAGTAGTTATATTCTTGTACATAGGGGGCAGTATTATAGTAGTTATATTCTTGTACATAGGAGGCAGTATTATAATAGTTATATTCCTGTACATAGGGGGCAGTATTATAGTAGTTATATTCCTGTACATAGGGGGCAGTATTATAGTAGTTATATTCCTGTACATAGGGAGCAGTATTATAGTAGTTATATTCCTCTACATAGGGGGCAGTATTATAGTAGTTATATTCCTGTACATAGGGGGCAGTATTATAATAGTTATATTCCTGTACATAGGGGGCAGTATTATAGTAGTTATATTCTTGTACATAGGGGGTAGTATTATAGTAGTTATATTCTTGTACATAGGGGGCAGTATTATAGTAGTTATATTCCTGTACATAGGGGGCAGTATTATAGTAGTTATATTCCTGTACATAGGGGGCAGTATTATAGTAGTTATATTCCTGTACATAGGGGGCAGTATTATAGTAGTTATATTCCTGTACATAGGGGGCAGTATTATAGTAGTTATATTCTTCTACATAGGGGGCAGTATTATAGTAGTTATATTCCTGTACATAGGGGGCAGTATTATAGTAGTTATATTCCTGTACATAGGGGGCAGTATTATAGTAGTTATATTCCTGTACATAGGGGGCAGTATTATAGTAGTTATATTCCTGTACATAGGGGGCAGTATTATAGTAGTTATATTCCTGTACATAGGGAGCAGTATTATAGTAGTTATATTCTTCTACATAGGAGGCAGTATTATTGTAGTTATATTCCTGTACATAGGGGGCAGTATTATAATAGTTTTATTCCTGTACATAGGGGGCAGTATTATAATAGTTATATTCCTGTACATAGGGGGCAGTATTATAGTAGTTATATTATTGTACATAGGGGGCAGTATTATAGTAGTTATATTCTTGTACATAGGGGGCAGTATTATAGTAGTTATATTCTTGTACATAGGGGACAGTATTATAGTAGTTATATTCCTGTACATAGGGGGCAGTATTATAGTAGTTATATTCTTGTACATAGGGGGCAGTATTATATTAGTTATATTCTTGTACATAGGGGGCAGTATTATATTAGTTATATTCTTGTACATAGGGGGCAGTATTATATTAGTTATATTCTTGTACATAGGGGGAGTATTATAGTAGTTATATTCCTGTACATAGGGAGCAGTATTATAGTAGTTATATTCTTGAACATAGGGGGCAGTATTATAGTAGTTATATTCCTGTACATAGGGAGCAGTATTATAGTAGTTATATTCCTGTACATAGGGGGCAGTATTATAGTAGTTATATTCCTGTACATAGGGAGCAGTATTATAGTAGTTATATTCCTGTACATAGGGAGCAGTATTATAGTAGTTATATTCCTGTACATAGGGGGCAGTATTATAGTAGTTATATTCTTGTACATAGGGGGCAGTATTATAGTAGTTATATTCCTGTACATAGGGGGCAGTATTATAGTAGTTATATTCTTGTACATAGGGGGCAGTATTATAGTAGTTATATTCTTGTACATAGGAGGCAGTATTATTATAGTTATATTCTTGTACATAGGGGGAAGTATTATAGTAGTTATATTCTTGTACATAGGGGGCAGTATTATAGTAGTTATATTCTTGTACATAGGAGGCAGTATTATAATAGTTATATTCTTGTACATAGGGGGAAGTATTATAGTAGTTATATTCTTGTACATAGGGGGAAGTATTATAGTAGTTATATTCCTGTACATAGGGGGCAGTATTATAGTAGTTATATTCCTGTACATAGGGGGCAGTATTATAGTAGTTATATTCTTGTACATAGGGGGCAGTATTATAGTAGTTATATTCTTGTACATAGGAGGCAGTATTATAATAGTTATATTCCTGTACATAGGGGGCAGTATTATAGTAGTTATATTCCTGTACATAGGGGGCAGTATTATAGTAGTTATATTCCTGTACATAGGGAGCAGTATTATAGTAGTTATATTCCTCTACATAGGGGGCAGTATTATAGTAGTTATATTCCTGTACATAGGGGGCAGTATTATAATAGTTATATTCCTGTACATAGGGGGCAGTATTATAGTAGTTATATTCTTGTACATAGGGGGTAGTATTATAGTAGTTATATTCTTGTACATAGGGGGCAGTATTATAGTAGTTATATTCCTGTACATAGGGGGCAGTATTATAGTAGTTATATTCCTGTACATAGGGGGCAGTATTATAGTAGTTATATTCCTGTACATAGGGGGCAGTATTATAGTAGTTATATTCCTGTACATAGGGGGCAGTATTATAGTAGTTATATTCTTCTACATAGGGGGCAGTATTATAGTAGTTATATTCCTGTACATAGGGGGCAGTATTATAGTAGTTATATTCCTGTACATAGGGGGCAGTATTATAGTAGTTATATTCTTGTACATAGGGGGCAGTATTATAGTAGTTATATTCTTGTACATAGGAGGCAGTATTATAATAGTTATATTCCTGTACATAGGGGGCAGTATTATAGTAGTTATATTCCTGTACATAGGAGGCAGTATTATAGTAGTTATATTCCTGTACATAGGGGGCAGTATTATAGTAGTTATATTCTTGAACATAGGGGGCAGTATTATAGTAGTTATATTCTTGTACATAGGGGGAGTATTATAGTAGTTATATTCCTGTACATAGGGGGCAGTATTATAACAGTTATATTCCTGTACATAGGGAGCAGTATTATAGTAGTTATATTCCTGTACATAGGGAGCAGTATTATAGTAGTTATATTCCTGTACATAGGGGGCAGTATTATAGTAGTTATATTCCTGTACATAGGGAGCAGTATTATAGTAGTTATATTCCTGTACATAGGGAGCAGTATTATAGTAGTTATATTCCTGTACATAGGGGGCGGTATTATAGTAGTTATATTCTTGTACATAGGGGGCAGTATTATAGTAGTTATATTCTTGTACATAGGGGGCAGTATTATATTAGTTATATTCTTGTACATAGGGGGAGTATTATAGTAGTTATATTCCTGTACATAGGGAGCAGTATTATAGTAGTTATATTCCTGTACATAGGGGGCAGTATTATAGTAGTTATATTCTTGTACATAGGGGGAGTATTATAGTAGTTATATTCCTGTACATAGGGGGCAGTATTATAGTAGTTATATTCCTGTACATAGGGAGCAGTATTATAGTAGTTATATTCCTGTACATAGGGAGCAGTATTATAGTAGTTATATTCCTGTACATAGGGGGCAGTATTATAGTAGTTATATTCTTGTACATAGGGGGCAGTATTATAGTAGTTATATTCTTGTACATAGGGGGCAGTATTATATTAGTTATATTCTTGTACATAGGGGGAGTATTATAGTAGTTATATTCCTGTACATAGGGAGCAGTATTATAGTAGTTATATTCCTGTACATAGGGGGCAGTATTATAGTAGTTATATTCTTGTACATAGGGGGAGTATTATAGTAGTTATATTCCTGTACATAGGGGGCAGTATTATAACAGTTATATTCCTGTACATAGGGAGCAGTATTATAGTAGTTATATTCCTGTACATAGGGAGCAGTATTATAGTAGTTATATTCCTGTCCATAAGGGGCAGTTTTATAGTAGTTATATTCTTGTACATAGGGGGAGTATTATAGTAGTTATATTCCTGTACATAGGGAGCAGTATTATAGTAGTTATATTCCTGTACATAGGGGGCAGTATTATAGTAGTTATATTCCTGTACATAGGGAGCAGTATTATAGTAGTTATATTCCTGTACATAGGGAGCAGTATTATAGTAGTTATATTCCTGTACATAGGGAGCAGTATTATAGGAGTTATATTCCTGTACATAGGGGGCAGTATTATAGGAGTTATATTCCTGTACATAGGGGGCAGTATTATAGTAGTTATATTCTTGTACATAGGGGGCAGTATTATAGTAGTTATATTCCTGTACATAGGGGCAGTATTATAGTAGTTATATTCTTGTACATAGGGGGCAGTATTATAGTTGTTATATTCTTGTACATAGGGAGCAGTATTATAGTAGTTATATTCCTGTACATAGGGGGCAGTATTATAGTAGTTATATTCTTGTACATAGGGGGCGGTATTATAGTAGTTATATTCTTGTACATAGGGGGCGGTATTATAGTAGTTATATTCCTGTACATAGGGAGCGGTATTATAGTAGTTATATTCATGTACATAGGGGGCAGTATTATAGTAGTTATATTCTTGTACATAGGGGGCAGTATTATAGTTGTTATATTCTTGTACATAGGGAGCAGTATTATAGTAGTTATATTCCTGTACATAGGGAGCAGTATTATAGTAGTTATATTCCTGTACATAGGGGGCAGTATTATAGTAGTTATATTCTTGTACATAGGAGGCAGTATTATAGTAGTTATATTCTTGTACATAGGGGGCAGTATTATAGTAGTTATATTCCTGTACATAGGGGGCAGTATTATAGTAGTTATATTCTTGTACATAGGGGGCAGTATTATAGTAGTTATATTCCTGTACATAGGGGGCGGTATTATAGTAGTTATATTCCTGTACATAGGGAGCGGTATTATAGTAGTTATATTCATGTACATAGGGGGCATTATTATAGTAGTTATATTCCTGTACATAGGGGCAGTATTATAGTAGTTATATTCCTGTACATAGGGGGCAGTATTATGGTAGTTATATTCCTGTACATAGGGGGCAGTATTATGGTAGTTATATTCCTGTACATAGGGGGCAGTATTATAGTAGTTATATTCCTGTACATAGGGGGCAGTATTATAGTAGTTATATTCTTGTACATAGGGGGCAGTATTATAGTAGTTATATTCCTGTACATAGGGGGCAGTATTATAGTAGTTATATTCCTGTACATAGGGGGCAGTATTATAGTAGTTATATTCCTGTACATAGGGGGCAGTATTATGGTAGTTATATTCCTGTACATAGGGGGCAGTATTATAGTAGTTATATTCCTGTACATAGGGGGCAGTATTATAGTAGTTATATTCTTGTACATAGGGGGCAGTATTATAGTAGTTATATTCCTGTACATAGGGGGCAGTATTATAGTAGTTATATTCCTGTACATAGGGGGCAATTTTTATTAGTATAAAACAAACATAAATACAGAAATTCTTTTCCATCAAATAAATCAACATTAATGGTCAATAACTATAAATCATACATGTTCATAAAAATAAAATTTAGATTAACTGTAACCTAAAAGTCCATTTTGGCTAAAAAAAAAAACAAAAAAAAACAAACAAACATATATATATATATATATATATATATATATACATAACAGATACAATCACATATTACAATCAGTCTATATGGATGTTCCTCCAGAGTCTTATATTCTGGCTTTTTTTCTTGACCTCTAATGATCGGATCCACCTGAGCTCGGACATCATAAGGCTTATGGCTTTATCATGGTGGAACCTCAGACTGTCCTTTATGGTGGCGGTTGGATAATCTGGAAGTGCCAGCTGTAAACAATAGAAAGTCCTACAGACTCTGGAGTACAGATCTTTCCTGGGCTTACTCTCAATAAAACCCTTGTCTATCCTCCATTTCTTCAGACACCTTATTCCATACTCCATATATTGGGGGAGGAAGCCAGGAGTCCATCGGCCCCTCTTGAGACTGCCGCCTCGCATCCAAGATTCTGCAGAAGGCAATATCCAGTCCCTGACAGTACTTACCCACAGGAGACCATCATTTGAGTCCAGGCAACCAAAATTTACTTTCAGAAACATGGAGTCAAAGAAAACCCTTGGATTTAACATATCCAGCCCACCCTCTCTCCTCCGTAGGTAGGTGATCCCTCTTTTTACTGGGTTCAACCTGTTGCCCCATAAAAGTTGGAAGAACAGGCTAAAGAGCCTAGCGAAGAAAGATTCTGGCAAAGGAAAGATGACAGAGACGTAGAGGAAGACAGGGACCAGGTAAGTCTTCAGCAGAGTAACCCTTTCTCTATAGGTCAGCCTCCAGTTCTTCCATCGCTGAACCTTTACATTTCCGGTTTCCACCTTTTCTTCCCAATTTAGTTTGGCATTATCTTCCCTCCCAAATTTCACCCCAAGGATCTTAATATGGGTGGAGGCCTTGGCGAATTGTGGCAGATCAAAGCCAGGAGCAGTATCCAATGTCCAGAAAGCTTGACTCTTCTCTAGGTTAACCAGAGACCCGGAGGCCTCTGAGTAACTTCTGATGGCTGCAGACAACATCTCCACCTCACGAGGCTCAGATATCACCACAGTCACATCATCCGCGTAGGCAACAACATCCAGGGGCAAGCAACAGGGGACCGGCACCCCCTGAAAATCGCACCGCTGCAGTGATCTCAGGAACGGATCGATGGCAAACACATACAGCAGTGGACTCAGAGGACAACCTTGTCGCACCCCTGCCTCTACCCTGAAAGTGTCCCCCTGCCAACCATTGATCAGAGGAAAGCTCTTCGCCTCTCTGTACAAAGTTCTCAGCCAATCTATAAATTGTCCTGGAATACCGTACTTTGATAAAGTTGCCCATAGATAATCGTGATCAACCCTGTCAAAGGCTTTAGCCTGGTCCAGACCTACAACATATCTCCCACACCTCAGAGCTTTACATCTCTCAAACATCTCCCTTATCGAGATGACTGCTCCAGAGATGTTCCGCCCTCTTACTGTGCCGTACTGAGAGCCTGCCAACAGTGCCGGGGACAAACAGACTAATCTAGAAAAGAGGATTTTTGCCAAAATTTTTCTGTCAACATTCAAGAGGGCGATCGGCCTCCAGTTCTTGATGTAACTAGGCTCTTTCCCTTTGGACAGCAGAATAAGGGAGGACACTCTCATGGATGGAGGAATCAGGTGATTTTCTAGACAATTTCTGTAAACATCCACGAGGATTGGAGCCAAGAGATCTCTAAACTTCTTATAGAATTCAGCTGTTATCCCATCAGGACCTGGTGCCTTCTTCAGATGTAACTTATCAATAGCCTCTTTAACCTCCTCCTCTGTTATTTCTGCTGTCAAAGGAGAAAAGTCCAATTCTCTAGTGTCAGGGCCTGGAGTTGCCTCCAAGAATTGGGTCACTTTTTCCTTATCCAAAGCCTTCTTCTGAAACAAGTCAGTATAGTACGATCTCACCACCCCCAGGATACCCTCCCGAGACTCTTGTAAGACACCCTGGGAGTCAGTGAGACCTGCGATCAGTTTTTTCTCCACACGCTCCCGGCAATTCTCAAATGGATCCGGTGCCCCTCGGGTTCCATAGTCCCTTTCCACTACCAGGGAGGTGTATCTACTGTACTGATACTGCCTTATCTCAGATTTCAGCCGGTCAATCCTTTGTTGGTCATTCCCACCCGCCGAATAGAGTGACTCCAATTCTTTACGCAGTCTCAGATACTGGCTGTGTTAGGGTAGGATTCAAGACATCCTCTTTTAGTGTGCGTTGGCTGTGTGTTTCTAATCAATAAGCATGCGTGCACATCATAAGAAATTAATTCAGACACATTTGCTGATTTAAATTGTTTTCGTTATGATCACGATGCCGGCGCCATCTTATAATGAAGTCTCTGTTGCAATGATTTTAGGAAAATAGAACAAGTAGAAATGACAGGATTTGATCTATCAGCAGGTTTACCTTAACAGTCCCCCCTAAATCCTGGAATTTCTCTCAGCTACTCTTAGTCTAGAAGGACCTACAGATCTGCCCATATGTGCTTCGTTCTCCTCTTCACCAGTTGGATGACAGCAGACCCCTGTTGGGTGTGCCCCCATTTAGTGGACTTTCACATATGGGAATCAAATCTCTACTCTACCTCTCCCTACTCCAGGGGCTGCTTGATATGTTTCAGGGGTGGTTGATCTTCATTATGCAAATTTAGGTAACTTAAGTAAGGGGTCTTTGGCTTGTCTAACTACTGATACCCATGATACTAGGCGGACTTGATGGGGGGGACCACATAACACACAATAAGTGACAAGAGCAAAATCACAATCCCCAATATCACCCCCACTTACAGGAAACCCTTCCAATCCCCCAACTACAAAGTGAAGGATATAGCGGCCACTTCCGAGTTTCTCTTGGGTTCCCTGGACAGTCCTTCAATCTTTTCAAGAGCATGGGTAATGGATCCATAGGGGGCGATGTCATCCGGGATGTACATGCAACAAGTCACTCCCACCATCTTACAGACTCCTCCCTTCTCAGCAAGGGTCATGTCCAAAGCCATGCGGTTCTGGGAAGCATCTCGGATATAATTCACAAATCTCTGTTGATTACAATAAAAACAGTTAACCCAACCAACATCTTTGCTCATAGCTATCTGGGGAATAATGATATGTCATGGGGAATAATGATCTGGGGAAGACCTGTCCATATCTGATTGTGGGCCTTGTACTCATCTGGGACACCCCCCCCCCCCTCCTTGGTGCTCCCACTGTATCTATATAAACGTTGTCATCTAGGTGCTTCTCTCAGACCTCCAGAATCCTTTGGGATTCTCTACCTTTTCTTTATGTGTCTGATCAACCTTATCCCTGGGGATCACGAGGAAGGAATACACAAGTGTTATCACCGTACACTCACCTTCCCAGCCTCCAGGCCTGACCTGACTCTCCTATCCCCACAAATCCAGTACACATCAGACTCTGCTAATACAGGGTTACCTGTGCTGTCAATGTTATAGAAGGTCATTGTCTTGTTGCACCAACCGTAGGTAAAGTCTCCTACCCTGGGGGCATCCTGGTCAGCCCTATAGATATAGTGATAGTCATGGTTGGGGTGTCCCTGAGCAGACAGTCAGTCAGAAGAGACCAGCTAGCAAGAAGAATAAGTAAATCTGCAATAGAAAGCGTGGAAGCGTGCTGACTTCCCTCTAGCTTCACAGACGTGGCACTGGTCAGCAGGACTTGGAAAGGACCGTCATAGCGAGGCTAAAGACTCTCTCTCTGGTGTCTCTTCACCACCACATAGTCTCCAGGCTTCAGGTTATGCATCCTGAGCTCTCTGTCTGCATCTGAAAAAGGAATCAGAAACACTTTTGCCGACCTTTTCCAAGGCCTGGCTCAACTGTATGGCATGCTCCACCGGGTTTCCTGCCATCCGCTATAGGGTCTGTGGGAAGTAGGGGCCTAGTCTGGGTGCACAGCCAAAAAGTACTTCAAAGGGGGACAATGCCATCTTTCTGGTGGGTGTGGTCCTAACTGAATAGAGGGCAGCAGGAAAGCATTCGCTCCATGGTTTCCCTGTTTCTACCATGGCCTTCCGGATCTCTAACTTAAGAGTGCCGTTTAGTCTTTTAATCTCACCACTATAATCTCACCACTAACTTGGGATGAGCAAGGGGTATGCAGGGCCTGTTCTACACCCAAGAGGAACAAGGTTTCAGTCTTTACCTGTCCAGTGAAGTGGGTTCTGCGACCGGACTCTATGGTTTCTGGAAGTCCGAACCTGCAGAAAAATCTCACTCACCAACTTCTTGGCTGTAGCTCTGGCAGTAGCCTTGGTCAAGGGAGAAGCTTCTGGCCACCCTGGAAAGAGATCAATGCACACAGGCACGTACTCCTACGTACCACTTTTTGGTAGCTGGATAAAATCCATCTGCAGTCTCTGGAAGGGATACAGCGGCTTGGGTGTCACCTTCTGTGGGGTCTGTACCACCTTACCCGGGTTGTGGCGGGCACAGACTATACAGGCTTTCACTAGTCTAGTGACAGGGTTAGTAATGCCCGGGGCAAACCACTTGCGGTTTATGTGCACTAGCATGGCCATTTTGGATGTGTGTGTGTGTCTGTGGCCTACTTGACTTACTGTCGGTGCAGGGCTCTGGCCAGGCACACCCTCTCTCCCAGCATCCAGGTCCCATCGGCAACTGGGCTCCAGCTCTCCTCCACACCTCCTTCACTTCTGATGACTCTCGGGCCACCAGGGACTGGAACACCTGTGGATCAAACTTTTAGCTCAGAACTCACCGCTGAGACTTCAGGACAGTCTCTGGGCTCCATCTGTGCAGCTGCCTTCGCCATCCCGTCAGCCACATACTTGCCCTTGGCTTGTGGAGTTACCAAATTGTGTGTGGTTTAACTTTTATTATCCTCACCTCTTGTGGAAGTAGGAGAGCATCCATGAGCTCTTTACCCAGCTTGCCATGCTCAAAGGGGGTCCCTGCAGAGGTGAGGAAATCTCTAGCCTTCCATAAGGGTTCATAGTCGTGTTAAGACCCCAGGACAATACCTTGAGTATAGATGTTCGCCCTTTTACCTTCCACCAGCTGTAGCGCTTCCCTGAGTGCCATCACTCCACCTCCTGCGCTGACCTGTGTGGAGGGAGTGGTTCTGCTTGTACTACCTCATGTGCGCCACTGACCACTGCATATCCAGTGTAGAACCGTCTGTCTTCTCCTACAGACCTGGAGCCATCTATGAGAAAAAACTCAACATGTGGGCTTTCTTTCCTCTGTCAGGTGTCTGCCTGTGGCTGAGAAGCAGTGGCCTAGGAAGACCACCTTCTCCTGGCAGTACTGGAGCTTGTCTCTGGAAACTTTGCAACCCTTCTGGAACAGAAAACACATAAGGTCAATAAATGCATCCTGGCAAACAAAAACAGTAGGTCCTCCGCATACTGAAAAGGAGAACATCCAGTAAGGGGCTAGTCTAACAGTCTACTCCCTGTAGGGCCATGGGGTATTGGCTGGGTGAGTTTTACCCCCCTTGTGGGAATCTACATCAGGTATACTGGAATACTGAACTGGTAAAGGCAAATAGGTCCTGGCAATCCTCATGCAGGGGCACAGAGAGGAAAACATTTGCCAAATCAACAGTTAATAACAGTGAATAATATGTCACTCTCAGGGACTGCTGCCAGTTTGGGCTAGGGACCACTGGGCTTCAGTACACTCATTGGCAGCTTAAAGGTCATGGACCATGCTACATGTATCCGGCTGTTCTTTCTGAGTCTTTTCTTGACCGGGAATGGGCTAAAATCATCATCTGACTAGCAGGGGAGAGTCACACATCAGTTCTACAATGAAAGGCACTAACTCTGTTTGGGGGGGCTGTTCTCGCTAACATCCTTGTCCATAACCACCCCCCCTTGTCCTGCCCTGTTGGGGCCGTTTCCACCACTCACTACAGTAATGTCCCCTCCCCGCAACGCCCACTTGGGTTGGTCAGTTGAGACTTCCGGAGATGTTGTCAATCTCACTTCGGCGTGTTCTGTGAAACATCCTCTATTCCCTCTGTACGTCAATGTGTCAGAGTCCCTCCACCACATCTCCAGCCCAGTGTTCTGTGCTACCTATAAAGTTCTGGCCAGACTCCATCTCAATAAAATCCAGGTACACTTGTGTTGGTTTGATAATCAAAAAGGAACAAAAGTCAGTCATAGGCTCTGTAATACAGTTGGGGGGGCTCATTCTTGCTTAGTCTGTTCATGGGTTACACAGGAGGACATCACATCATACTGTATTCTTGTTCCACAACCAAATAACTTCCTTCAAGTCTTTTTTTAGATTGTCAGGGAGAACTCTAAATGCAGCGATCTGCCCCCTTCTGTAAACAACTTCAGCTTACTGTAGCGTCAAGGTCAGAACAGAACACAAAGTGATAACACAGCTCAGACAGAGCCCTAGATTTTTGGAGAACTTCAGCGTCAAGGCCATGTACATGTCTTCACAAAACAAAACGCAGCTCCAACAGCCCCCACCCTTTTGTTAACCCCTTAAATGCCAGAGAGCAGGTACCAGAGACATTGTAACACTTTTTATAGTAATTTTTCTCTAATTGTCGGGATCAATAAATTTTAATAATACTCAAACAAACAACATCCCTCGCTCCAAGACCCCTAGCAGGCGGCCCAAAACGGTGAAATATCACCAGCTGGCATTTGTTTTCAAACGTCTGCTCAGAATCCCGAGGGGGGGGTTCAGCTGTTATGCTACAAAGCCCCACAACCAGCCTTTATGGCTGCCAACAGCAATCAACTTTCAGGGACTTGAAGGGAATATAACTTAAAATGGCCGCCACTGAAAAATAAACTGACTTAAGATGGCCACCACTGAAGGATGGTAGGGTGTGTCATCTTCTCTAACCATCAGATACAGGGGTGGAGTCTGGATTACAGGGGCCATTTTTCACTCCAAGGAAAATATAATAAAATCTCTTTTTCTCAAATTCTTTCCACATCAAAAACTTTGAAATGTCCCTTATCACCTGTCTCTTTCTTCATTGGGCACTCTGAAGGATTTCTGTCCCTCTGTCCTGGTCCGTCCCTCAAAGTCAGAGGCTATAAGTGTCTGTTTCCAAATCTGATCAAGTTTTCTCACTTGTACAATCATCAGATCCTCTAACACATCCCAAAACTCTCAAACCTTCATTATTACTTTTTATTTCACCGCAAACCTGTTCCATTAAATCAAATTGCACTTTTCCAACAGTCCTACTTAATTCATCCTACTTGACTCAACAACCTTCTCTCTACTTACATCTTTCCCTGCACTGAACTATCGCTAGCGCACCAGTGGTTCCCTCTGGGAGGACGTCCTTTCTCTTCCGAGACCACAGAATTTATCCTGAGGCCCTTACCGTGCAGCTGCTCACGGCTTAAGGGCTGACCTTCAAGCTCCCCGATCACCAGTTACCGAGACTTAGCTCACTGCGTGTTTATCAGAAGGTCCCCACTTAACGATCTCTCCTGTCCGAATTCCTTGTCAATTTTCCCTGACAAAAATCAAATCCCTGACTTTCGGCCTATTATCCACTATCCTGGCCGCCTGTATCAGAACCCCAGACATTTATCCCTTGTCTGCTTTTTTTTCAAAGTCCCAGGCACTTGTCCCGTGCCTGCTTTTCCCTGCGGTCTCTCTTTCTCCATTTCTCTCAGTATCATATCTTTTGTGACCTTGGAACGTCCTCCCCCTCCCTTTCTGTTCTCGCTCAGCAAAGCGCATACACAGCAGCCAAGGCACTTCTCATACAGAACTATATAACAATTCAGACCTCGATGCAGGACACCAGGTGGCTATACATATTTACCCTCCAATCCCAGCCGTCTACAGCCACAGGTATCACCACTCCCCGAGTCACAGGCAAGTAGCAGAATATATGTAATCTGAAACTTACCATGATTGTGGGATGATCAGACCCAGTCGGGAAATGGTGACCCCAAGACTGCAAATAGTGCTGGAACGAGGGGGCGTCCTGGTCATCCTGATCGCAAAATCTCAGCAGTGCCTCCAATGTTAGGGTAGGATTCAAGACATCCTCTTTTAGTGTGCGTTGGCTGTGTGTTTCTAATCAATAAGCATGCGTGCACATCATAAGAAATTAATTCAGACACATTGCTGATTTAAATCTCACTCATGCGATCATGGCCATGGCAAATCTGCACTGCTAGAACTTTATTTGGTTTCACAAAACTATATAGAAATTATGGAAGAAGCAGAAGGGGCGGAGAATTCCCAGCTCGTGTGGTCTCTTGATTGGAGAACTTCCTTGCTGTTGCTTATTGACGTCAGGATTGAAGTCTTGTTGACATTCTTTAGCTTTAATTGTTTTCGTTATGATCACGATGCCGGCGCCATCTTATAATGAAGTCTCTGTTACAATGATTTTAGGAAAATAGAACAAGTAGAAATGACAGGATTTGATCTATCAGCAGGTTTACCTTAACAGCTGTACTTACTTCTCCCCTTCTTAATTGACAGTCTCAGTAAGAGGGACCGGATCTCCTCCTTGACGTCCTCCCACCAGTCGGCCATGTTGTTATAAAATTTCACTCTGTCAAGTTGGTTCTGGAAAAAATAGTGCAAGTATTCCTTGACAGAATTGTCATCTAATAGACTAGAATTTAGTCTCCATAGCCCTCTACCAACATCAGGGTACTTAGAGTCACCCAAACAAAAGTATAAAGCTGAGTGATCAGAGTATGGGACAGTTCTTTCCCTTCTTTCTCCGATGGTTTCCGTAGGACTCACCAGAGCAAGATCTATCCTACTGCTGCGTCCTGCACATGTGTAAGTAAACTTAGGACTCCTACCACCCTGTACAAAAACATCAGACAGGCCAGACTGCTGAATTATACTGTTAAGGACCTTACAGTCCCTGGTAAGTGGCCTACCGTTCCTGTCCCTGGTGGTAGTGGTGGCATTAAAGTCCCCAGCCATGATGACAGGAATTGATGTGAACAGATAAGGCTTCACATCATTAAAAAGCTGAGTCCTTTCGGTCACTGTCTGTGGGCCATAGATGTTAATGAGCCGGAGTCTTCTACCTCTGATGGTGACTTCTAGCAGCAGGCACCGTCCCATCGATACCTCGGTGAGTCTGTGGACGGTGACATCATGGGTGTTAAACAAGATGGAGACTCCGGCATAAGACTCCACAGCCTGCGACCAAAAGGAAGGACCAGACTGCCAATCTCTCTCCGCCTCTCGTATGAGACCCAAGGTGTTTAAACGGGTCTCCTGCAAGAAATAAACATCAGCATTGAGATACTTCAGGTGGTCATATACAACATGTCTGGTCCTTCTAGCTCTAATGCTATTCACATTACTGGTGACCACAGTAAGATGGAAGCCTGCCATCAGGAGAAGAAATAGAAAGACCATCCCCATCATCATAGATCAGAGTCAGAGTTGTCTACCTGACTACTAATCTCCATATCCCAAACAGACTGAGACTCGGCATGAAGCGGTTTTCTTTTTGTGGGAGGATCCCCCCCTGGATCATCATCATACTCCTCCATCATGCGCTTCAGTTCTCTCTCAATCTCCTCCTCTCCATCTTACTCAGACAGTACACTGTACCTATTAGTGGTCACAGTAACGTCCGCCTGACTCTGTACTTTCATTTTAGAGGGTTTTTGGACGGTGGTCCATGCACTCTCAGGTTTTCTGGTGCTCTTGTCCTTTTTCCTCTTTTTCCAGCACTATTATTTTCCCCGGTGGCAGGTGCTGGGTCAGGGACAGGCACTGGCTGCTCTGCAGGCTGCTCCACTACCTCCATGTCCCCCTCAATGTTAGCTATCTCTGGGTGGTCCGGGGCACTACCACCAATGTCAGGGGTCTCTGGTACCGTTTGAACTGACCCTGACAATAGGGCCTCCTCCTCCTGCTCCTCCTCTGGTACATCTGCCCCTTCCATCAGGTCTTCATCGGGGAGTTCCCTACAGATGTAATGCCAGGCTTCAGGACAGTCCCTATGGGGGTGACCGATCTGACCACAAAGGTTGCACCTGATGGTCTGGCAGTTGGCGCTCACATGGCCAAGGTCCCCGCACAGGGTGCACTTCACTGTGGTGCAGTTACTCGCCACGTGACCGGATCTCCCACACCTAAAGCACAGCCTTGGCTGACCAACATAAAAGCAAACACCCTTCTCTCTACCGATAAAGAAGGAATTGGGGAGGTGATGGGTGATGTTCTGGTGTTGATGTAATCTAACCAGGACCCTCCACCCCCCGGTCCAGATCCCATCCTCATCCCTGGTCTTGGTCATGTCTGACATGAGGGTGCAATGTCTCTTGAGCCAGATAACGATGTCCTGAGGTGGGACAGACTCGTTCCAGAACATGATGGTGACAATCGCAGTATCTGGTTTGGAGATGGGAATGAAACTAAACTTACTCCATCCCTCAGTATCTCTGTACCGGGGGCATTGAGCCCAGAACCGGTCCAGATTAGACATCAGCTTAAAACTGATATCATACCCGTCTGTCAGGCAGATTATTCACTGCCAGGATGTCGGCTGGCTGGAAACCCATCTGGGCGCACAACATGTCCCTCACCACATGTCTCCTGTCAGGTAGATCCTCCTTAGCCCCTCTATGCCTAAACCGGACAACATTCCTCCTCTTGAAGGCCTGGCTGGTGTAATGGGGACTGGAGGAGAAAAATGGGGAACCCCGACTCCACGCATTCCCTGATGACTGACCCCTGTCCTGTTGTGGGGGATGTGTGGGCTGTGGACCATCTGTACTAGGGGGCCGCTGACCACCCGGACCATGGGGCTTCTGAGCAGCTGGACTATGCGACTCTGCTGCTTGTGGTGTAACTAAAGGGGGAAATTCCTCGCCCTCTACAACATCAACATCGAGGCTCTCTGTGTCACCAGCTGCCACTGATTGTACCTGAGATGACTCCTCAGCTGGGACATTATCAACCACAAAAACATCAACATTATCAGAAACATCTTCAATGTCAGCAACAGTATCAGAATTAACCCCTTGCACAGCACAGTCCTGAATGTGCTGCTCAGATTCATCCTGAACCTCACAGTCCTGCTCAGATATACCTTGGGGTACAGATACAGTGTTACCTGCATATGAGAGTCCAGAGTCCTCCTGCAGTGCGCTGCCTTCTCCTGGGACTTGTGGTGTCTCCTCCACTACTTCACTGGCAACATCAGGTTTACTTACTGCTGGAGCTTGTAGTGTCTCGCCAGGGCATGCTGGGACTTTTAGTACCTCATCAGGGCACGCTGGGACTTGTAGTACTTTATCAGGTGTAGTGGCAGGACTTGGCGGTTGTTGCTTTTTCTTGTAGACTTGTCCCTCTTCAAAGGGCAGAGTAGCTGGCTGTAGTATGGGCCTTACATGGGACTGCTGGGTCAGAGTCCTGGATGATGAGGCCTTGTCTCTCTCAAACCTCTGCTGGTTTCTGTAGGTTTCTCCCACTGGCCCCATTTGCTCAATGATGGACTCCATCTCCTGCACAATGTCAGCAAGTTGTTTTGCGAGTGTGGCCAGCTTCTTGTCCAGCAGGACCTGCTTCCCTGGGTTTGCTGCCTTGAGCTTGTACGTGCAGTCAATCTGTTTTTGCAGGTGAAGTTTCTGCTCTTTCAATGCCTCCATCTTCCTCACCAGTGCTGGAATCTGTCTGGCCAGCTGGAGCTCAGGTGATGGCTCTGGGGGCTGGAGCTCAGGTGATGGCTCTGGGGGCTGGAGCTCAGGTGATGGCTCTGGGGGCTGGAGCTCAGGTGATGGCTCTGGGGGCTGGAGCTCAGGTGATGGCTCTGGGGGCTGGAGCTCAGGTGATGGCTCTGGGGGCTGGAGCTCAGGTGATGGCTCTGGGGGCTGGAGCTCAGGTGATGGCTCTGGGGGCTGGAGCTCAGGTGATGGCTCTCGGGGCTGGAGCTCAGGTGATGGCTCTCGGGGCTGGAGCTCAGGTGATGGCTCTCGGGGCTGGAGCTCAGGTGATGGCTCTCGGGGCTGGAGCTCAGGTGATGGCTCTGGGGGCTGGAGCTCAGGTGATGGCTCTGGGGGCTGGAGCTCAGGTGATGGCTCTGGGGGCTGGAGCTCAGGTGATGGCTCTGGGGGCTGCAGCTCAGGTGATGGCTCTGGGGGCTGCAGTTTGCTGCAGCGGTGTTGTTCCGGCCTGCTTGCAGGACTGGACCCTGCAGGTGCACCATGACCGCTCTTTCCTGGCACCGAACCCTGTGATTTTGGCGCAGAGTTCAGAGATTCCTGGAGTTTCCCGGCTGCTGTCACTGCTTGGGGGTCACAATCTCCTGATGGGTGACTGGATCCCGGATGTCTTGCAGACACGACGCTGGTAGCACCTTTGGATCTTGCTTCTTGGCTGCCTTTGGTTTCTTTCACAGCCTGCAGGCCCCCAGACCTGGTACGATCAGACGGTAGCATTACATGCTGCTACAGGTTCTCCTGGATGGTCTGCCTCTCCAGCGATGTCCTCCTCTGCCTGCCCGGGGAGGAGGTGGATTGTCCACCTGAGGCCTGGGATGGAGGCTGCTGCACACTCTGCATGATTCCTGACTTTGGACTCTGCGATACTTCAGGCCTCTTCACAGGCAGAACAACCTTCCCACTGGTAGGTGGTTTCACCAAATTCTTTCTTACTGTTACTTCTTTTTCTACACCAACTTTCCTGACACCACTGCAACTGCTGACATTTGTTCCAATAACAGACATTTTAGGGTTAACATCTCTTACTTCAGCTTCCTGATTGCTGTTCACCAAATTAGGCCTAGAAGCCTGGGCCTTGCTTGGGGAGCTTCCACACCCAGGGTGGCCCCGCCCTGGGCTATCTCCAGACATGCAGAGGTCTCAGGAGCTCAAACCACGCACAACCTCACCTCTAGGAGGCAGGATTATAGTAGTTATATTCTTATACATAGGGGGCAGTATTATAGCAGTTATATTCCTGTACATAGGGGGCAGTATTATAGTAGTTATATTCCTGTACATAGGGGGTAGTATTATAGTAGTTATATTCCTGTACATAGGGGGCAGTATTATAGTAGTTATATTCCTGTACATAGGGGGCAGTATTATAGTAGTTATATTCCTGTACATAGGGGGCAGTATTATAGTAGTTATATTCCTGTACATAGGGGGCAGTATTATAGTAGTTATATTCCTGTACATAGGGGGCAGTATTATAGTAGTTATATTCCTGTACATAGGGGGCAGTATTATAGTAGTTATATTCTTGTACATAGGAGACAGTATTATAGCAGTTAAATTCCTGTACATAGGGGGCAGTATTATAGTAGTTATATTCCTGTACATAGGGGACAGTATTATAGCAATTGTATTCCTGTACATAGGAGACAGTATTCTAGTAGTTATATTCCTGTACATAGGGGGCAGTATTATAGTAGTTATATTCTTGTACATAGGGGGCAGTATTATAGTAGTTATATTCCTGTACATAGGGGGCAGTATTATAGTAGTTATATTCTTGTACATAGGGGGCAGTATTATAGTAGTTATATTCTTGTACATAGGGGGCAGTATTATAGTAGTTATATTCCTGTACATAGGGGGCAGTATTATAGTAGTTATATTCTTGTACATAGGGGGAAGCATTATATTAGTTATATTCCTGTACATAGGGGGCAGTATTATAGTAGTTATATTCCTGTACATAGCGAGCAGTATTATAGTAGTTATATTCCTGTACATAGGGGCAGTATTATAGTAGTTATGTTCCTGTACATAGCGAGCAGTATTATAGTAGTTATATTCCTGTACATAGGGGGCAGTATTATAGTAGTTATATTCCTGTACATAGGGGGCAGTATTATAGTAGTTATATTCCTGTACATAGGAAGCAGTATTGTAGTAGTTATATTCTTGTACATAGGGGGCAGTATTATAGTAGTTATATTCCTGTACATAGAGGGCAGTATTATAGTAGTTATATTCTTATACATAGGGGGCAGTATTATAGTAGTTATATCCCTGTACATAGGGGGCATTATTATAGTAGTTATAGTCTTGTACATAGGGGGCAGTATTATAGTAGTTATATTCTTGTACATAGGGGGCAGTATTATAGTAGTTATATTCCTGTACATAGGGGCAGTATTATAGTAGTTATATTCCTGTACATAGGGGCAGTATTATAGTAGTTATAGTCTTGTACATAGGGGCAGTAGTATAGTAGTTATAGTCTTGTACATAGGGGCAGTAGTATAGTAGTTATATTCTTGAACATAGGGGGCAGTATTATAGTAGTTATATTCTTGTACATAGGGGCAGTATTATAGTAGTTATATTCTTGTACATAGGGGGCAGTATTATAGTAGTTATATTCTTGTACATAGGGGGCAGTATTATAGTAGTTATATTCCTGTACATAGGGGGCAGTATTATAGTAGTTATATTCTTGTACATAGGGGGCAGTATTATAGTAGTCATATTCTTGTACATAGGGGGCAGTATTATAGTAGTTATATTCCTGTACATAGGGGGCAGTATTATAGTAGTTATATTCTTGTACATAGGGGGCAGTATTATAGTAGTTATATTCTTGTACATAGGGGCAGTATTATAGCAGTTATATTCCTGTACATAGGGAGCAGTATTATAGTAGTTATATTCTTGTACATAGGGGGCAGTATTATAGTAGTTATATTCCTGTACATAGGGGCCTTATTATAGTAGTTATATTCCTGTACATAGGGGGCAGTATTATAGTAGTTATATTCTTGTACATAGGGGGCAGTATTATAGTAGTTATATTTCTGTACATAGGGGGCAGTATTATAGTAGTTATATTCTTGTACATAGGGGCAGTATTATAGTAGTTATATTCTTGTACATAGGGGGCAGTATTATAGTAGTTATATTCCTGTACATAGGGGGGCAGTATTATAGTAGTTATATTCCTGTACATAGGGGGCAGTATTATAGTAGTTATATTCCTGTACATAGAGGGCAGTATTATAGTAGTTATATACCTGTACATAGGGAGAAGTATTATAGTAGTTATATTCCTGTACATAGGGGGCAGTATTATAGTAGTTATATTCTTGTACATAGGGGGCAGTATTATAGTAGTTATATTCCTGTACATAGGGGGCAGTATTATAGTAGTTATATTCTTGTACATAGGGGGCAGTATTATAGTAGTTATATTCCTGTACATAGGGGCAGTATTATAGTAGTTATATTCCTGTACATAGGAGGCAGTATTATAGTAGTTATATTCCTGTACATAGGAGGCAGTATTGTAGTAGTTATATTCTTGTACATAGGGGGCAGTATTGTAGTAGTTATATTCCTGTACATAGAGGGCAGTATTGTAGTAGTTATATTCCTGTATATAGGGGGCAGTATTATAGTAGTTATATTCCTGTACATAGGGGTAGTATTATAGTAGTTATATTCCTGTACATAGCGAGCAGTATTAAAGTAGTTATATTCCTGTACATAGGGGCAGTATTATAGTAGTTATATTCCTGTACATAGGAGGCAGTATTGTAGTAGTTATATTCTTGTACATAGGGGGCAGTATTGTAGTAGTTATATTCCTGTATATAGGGGGCAGTATTATAGTAGTTATATTCCTGTACATAGGGGGCAGTATTGTAGTAGTTATATTCCTGTATATAGGGAGCAGTATTATAGTAGTTATATTCCTGTACATAGGGGGCAGTATTATAGTAGTTATATTCTTGTACATAGGGGGGCAGTATTATAGTAGTTATATTCTTGTACATAGGGGGCAGTATTATAGTAGTTATATTCCTGTACATAGCGGCAGTATTATAGTAGTTATATTCTTGTACATAGGGGGCAGTATTATAGTAGTTATATTCCTGTACATAGGGGGCAGTATTATAGTAGTTATATTCCTGTACATAGGGGGCAGTATTATAGTAGTTATATTCCTGTACATAGGGGGCAGTATTATAGTAGTTATGTTCTTGTACATAGGGGGCAGTATTATAGTAGTTATATTCCTGTACATAGGGGGCAGTATTATAGTAGTTATATTCCTGTACATAGGGGGCAGTATTATAGTAGTTATGTTCTTGTACATAGGGGGCAGTATAATAGTAGTTATATTCCTGTACATAGGGGGCAGTATTATAGTAGTTATAATGCAAAAAAAAAAAAAAAAAGAAAGAAAAGTAGCTCACCCAGATAGATTCTCTTGTGGCCTGGGAGCGGCAGGTTGCACGGAGTCCAAGGTCCTATCCGGTATCGGGACCACCGAGGAGGCAAATGGCAAAGAAAACAGAGGTACGGACTCCAGCAAAGAAGTAATGAACAGGTGAAGTTTTGTAGGATAAAAGTATTCAAAAATTTATTCCATCTTCATTAAAAGGAAAAAGCTTGCAAGTAGCAAGGTGGCAGGCATGGGATCACACAGACGACATGACATAAAAACACGGAAAGAGAGGAGCTTGCGGTAACGCGTTTCGGACCTTAAGCTGTATGGTCCTTACTCATACCTGGCTCAAAGTAACTCGTGGCAGGGCTTAAGTAATGCCTAGTGGTACACCTGCACGAGTTTCCGGTGAGGTCACGGGGAAAGCACACACCCTCCACGGGCGTGGATACGGGTAACATCGGAAACAATGGGAAGGGGGGAGGGGGGGGAAAGGGGGAAAGAAGATACATGTATATAATCATAATCAAAGTAAACATAAACATTAGTAGAAATACATGAGATCTTGTTTAGAGTTTAACCCCTTCGGAGATCGAGTCTCCAAATTTAAAATCCAGAACGCTTCTCGGGAATACAGCAATTTTTTCCAATCTCCTCCTCTGGGGGGCTTTCGGACCTGTTCTATAGCTATGACACGCATGCTACTCATGGACCCTGAGTGTATATCTCTATAGTGTTTGGATAGACCAGAGAGGCTGCGTGTACTAGCTATGGTACGTGGATTAGCACCAGTTATATGTTCACTGATGCGATCCTTCAGCTTACGGGCAGTACAACCCACGTACTGAAGGGAGCAAGTTGGGCAATGGACAAGATAAACAACATGAGAGGTCTCACAGTTGATATATGAGGAGATGTTATAGCTTAAACCTGTACTTGCTGAGGTGAATGTTGTAGCTTTGCACATGTGTTTGCAGAGGTTACAGCGACTGCCACCGCAGCAATAGCTGCCTTTGACTTGGAGCCACTGTCTCTGTGGAGTTTTATCAGAGAAAGTGTTAGGGGACAAGATATTACCTAGCGTGCGGGCACGGGTAGAGGAAAAAGATACGCCAGTCTGCAGTATTTGTCTAAGTGTCGTATCATGTTTGAGAATGGGCAGATGTTTATAGATGATGTCGATTATTTGATGATACTGTGAACTGTATTGGGTGGTGAACGTGATACGGGACTGGTTATGTGTGTTCTTTACAGGTTTGGGTTCCAGGTAAGTGTCACGATTCTTGTTATCCACTATGTTTTTGGCTCTACTGCAAAGTTTGCGAGTGTAGCCCCTTTGTGTGAGTCTGTTCTCAATGTTTTGGCTTTCAGTGATATAGTCATTGGGTAGTGTGCAGGCTCGTTTAGCCCTGAGAAATTCACCTATGGGGAGATTCTTGACAGTGTGCGGTGGGTGACAGCTGTTTGCATGTAATAGAGTGTTACCAGCAGTGGATTTTCGATATAGTTTGGTGGTGACAGAATGAGTTTGGAAGTCACCTGTTAGCATGATGTCCAGGAAAGACATATGAACAGGGTGATGGGAAAATGTAAATTGTAAGTTCAAAGTGTTGTGGTTAAGATAAGTAACAAAGTGTTGGACTGCCTCCTGGTCGGAATTCCAGACCAGGAGACAGTCATCTATATACCGGCCGTACCAGGCAATAGATGTGAAAAATGGATTGTCAAAGGTGTAGAGATAAAGTTCTTCCCAGTATGCCATGTATAAGTTGGCTAGTGAGGGGGAAAAAATAGCCCCCATAGGACATCCGAGTTTTTGAAGGTAAAAAACATGATTGAATGTGAAAAAATTATTGGATAATAAAAAGGTGAGGACTGTGATGATGTAATCCTGGAGTGTTTCATTGTAATTACTGTATTTCTGTAAGTGATGTCTGACTGCTGTGCATGCTGTATTATGTGGAATAGAAGTGTATAATGCAGTAACATCACATGTGAGCCAACTGTAAGATGATTGCCAAGAGAAGTTGTTCATAACATTTAGGACTGTTTTGGAGTCTTGAAGAAATCCAGGGAGACGGGACACCAGGGGTTGGAGAAGTTTGTCAAGCCATGCACTGAGCCGTTCAGTGAGAGAACCGGTGTTAGAAACAATGGGTCTGAGGGGTGGAGGGAACTGCTCTTTATGTGTTTTGGGTAGGGCATAAAACGATAGAGTAACGGGATTGAGTGGAAGAAGATACTCGGTCATGTGTTTATCGAAGATGCCCAAATGATTGCCCTCTTGTAGTAAAAGTTTTAAGTTACCCGAAATAATTTCGGTAGGGTCAGATGACAATCTAATATATACATGGGGATCGTGTAGCATGGTCTCAACTTCCCTTTTGTATAACTCCTTATCAAGTACAACTATGGAGCCACCTTTATCAGATGGTCTGATGTAAATATTAGGGTTGTTACGTAGTTGTGTTATGGCCCTGCGTTCCCTAGAGGTAAGATTGCAATTGTGTGAATTTGCCATAGAGGAGTCTCGTAAAGTCTTAAGTTCATGTTCAACTGCTTCTTGAAACATGTCCATTTCAGTACATCTCGCATTGACTGGATAGAAGGTGGGATTTTTAGTATTAATGATTTTAGAGGTATCCAGGATGGAGGTAAGTTTTTCTTCTTGAGTGTCATCGGTTATTAGGTTGAGTAGTAGAGTTTGTTCTTGGAAATGAAGTTTTTGATCAAACAATTCTTGTCCCCTACTGTTGGTCAGGTTCGAAATGTTAGGAGACAGAGTACTGTGTGCCTTATTGGGATCAAAGAAATGCTTTTTTACTGTTAAGAGTCTGATAAATTTATTCACGTCCTTAATGGTCTGGTACAGATCCATATTGTTGGTAGGAGCGAAGCTCAGCCCCTTTTTCAAAACACTGATTTGGTCGGAAGACAAAGTGTTAGCGGAAAGGTTGACAACACTGAAGGTGGTCGTGCAACGTGTTGTGGCAGTAGATATAGAAGATTTGTCACACTTATCATGGTTTATTTCTTGGTTTGCCTGGTTGTGTAGTTGGCTCACATGTGATGTTACTGCATTATACACTTCTATTCCACATAATACAGCATGCACAGCAGTCAGACATCACTTACAGAAATACAGTAATTACAATGAAACACTCCAGGATTACATCATCACAGTCCTCACCTTTTTATTATCCAATAATTTTTTCACATTCAATCATGTTTTTTACCTTCAAAAACTCGGATGTCCTATGGGGGCTATTTTTTCCCCCTCACTAGCCAACTTATACATGGCATACTGGGAAGAACTTTATCTCTACACCTTTGACAATCCATTTTTCACATCTATTGCCTGGTACGGCCGGTATATAGATGACTGTCTCCTGGTCTGGAATTCCGACCAGGAGGCAGTCCAACACTTTGTTACTTATCTTAACCACAACACTTTGAACTTACAATTTACATTTTCCCATCACCCTGTTCATATGTCTTTCCTGGACATCATGCTAACAGGTGACTTCCAAACTCATTGGGGGACATTTACTATGGTGTTTCCGTCAGTTTTGTGGCGCTCTCACCGCATCTTCTGCTCTCCTACCTATTTATTAGCTGTCGGGGACAGAAAAAATGACTTTTTCCGTCTCCTCCGACTCTTCTCCGAAAAGGGGCGTGGCTTTGGCGGAGTGGAAACTCAGACACAATTAATATGTGTCACAGTCATTTTTGGGCGCTGTAAACTGGCGGAAAGTAGACCAAAAGAAAACTGGTCTAGCAGGGACTGTTGGACACATTTCTGGTGCTCGGGACAGATTTTGGTCCCAGGGACAGAAAATGGTCTCGGGGACAGAAACGTCTCTGCACAGCTCTACAATATTACATGTGTATCTTCTTTCCGAGAGCAGGTCGGTAACAAAGCCAATGCAGACACCGACACTTTAAGTAAATGTCCCCCATTCTGTCACCACCAAACTATATCGAAAATCCACTGCTGGTAACACTCTATTACATGCAAACAGCTGTCACCCACCGCACACTGTCAAGAATCTCCCCATAGGTGAATTTCTCAGGGCTAAACGAGCCTGCACACTACCCAATGACTATATCACTGAAAGCCAAAACATTGAGAACAGACTCACACAAAGGGGTTACACCCGTAAACTGTGCAGCAGAGCTAAAAACATAGTGGATAACAAGAATCGTGATACTTACCTGGAACCCAAACCTGTAAAGAACACACATAACCAGTCCCGTATCACGTTCACCACCCAATACAGTTCACAGTATCATCAAATAATCGACATCATCTATAAACATTTGCCCATTCTCAAACATGATACGACACTTAGACAAATACTGCAAACTGGCGTATCTTTTTCCTCTACCCGTGCCCGCACGCTAGGTAATATCTTGTCCCCTAACACTTTCTCTGATAAAACTCCACAGAGACAGTGGCTCCAAGTCAAAGGCAGCTATTGCTGCGGTGGCAGTCGCTGCAACCTCTGCAAACACATGTGCAAAGCTACAACATTCACCTCAGCAAGTACAGGTTTAAGCTATAACATCTCCTCATATATCAACTGTGAGACTTCCCATGTTGTTTATCTTGTCCATTGCCCAACTTGCTCCCTTCAGTACGTGGGTTGTACTGCCCGTAAGCTGAAGGATCGCATCAGTGAACATATAACTGGTGCTAATCCACGTACCATAGCTAGTACACGCAGCCTCTCTGGTCTATCCAAACACTATAGAGATATACACTCAGGGTCCATGAGTAGCAAGCGTGTCATAGCTATAGAACAGGTCCGCAAGCCCCCTAGAGGAGGAGATTGGAAAAAATTGCTGTATTCCCGAGAAGCGTTCTGGATTTTAAATTTGGAGACTCGATCTCCGAAGGGGTTAAACTCTAAACAAGATCTCATGTATTTCTACTAATGTTTATGTTTACTTTGATTATGATTATATACATGTATCTTCTTTCCCCCTTTCCCCCCCCTCCCCCCTTCCCATTGTTTCCGATGTTACCCGTATCCACGCCCGTGGAGGGTGTGTGCTTTCCCCGTGACCTCACCGGAAACTCGTGCAGGTGTACCACTAGGCATTACTTAAGCCCTGCCACGAGTTACTTTGAGCCAGGTATGAGTAAGGACCATACAGCTTAAGGTCCGAAACGCGTTACCGCAAGCTCCTCTCTTTCCGTGTTTTTATGTCATGTCGTCTGTGTGATCCCATGCCTGCCACCTTGCTACTTGCAAGCTTTTTCCTTTTAATGAAGATGGAATAAATTTTTGAATACTTTTATCCTACAAAACTTCACCTGTTCATTACTTCTTTGCTGGAGTCCGTACCTCTGTTTTCTTTGCCATTATAGTAGTTATATTCCTGTACATAGAGGGCAGTATTATAGTAGTTATATTCGTGTACATAGGGGGCAGTATAATAGGAGTTATATTCTTGTACATAGGGGGCAGTATTATAGTAGTTATATTCCTGTACATAGGGGCCTTATTATAGTAGTTATATTCCTGTACATAGGGGGCAGTATTATAGTAGTTATATTCCTGTACATAGGGGCCTTATTATAGTAGTTATATTCCTGTACATAGGGGTAGTATTATAGTAGTTATATTCTTGTACATAGGGGCAGTATTATAGTAGTTATATTCCTGTACATAGGGGGCAGTATTATAGTAGTTATATTCCTGTACATAGGGGGCAGTATTATAGTAGTTATATTCTTGTACATAGGGGGAAGTATTATAGTAGTTATATTCTTGTACATAAGGGGCAGTATTATAGTAGTTATATTCTTGTACATAGGGGCAGTATTATAGTAGTTATATTCTTGTACATAGGGAGCAGTGTTATAGTAGTTATATTCTTGTACATAGGGGGCAGTATTATAGTAGTTATATTCCTGTACATAGGGGCAGTATTATAGTAGTTATATTCCTGTACATAGGGGGCAGTATTATAGTAGTTATATTCCTGTACATAGGGGCAGTATTATAGTAGTTATATTCCTGTACATAGGGGCAGTATTATAGTAGTTATATTCCTGCACATAGGGGGCAGTATTATAGTAGTTATATTCTTGTACATAGGGGGCAGTATTATAGTAGTTATATTCCTGTACATAGGGGCAGTATTATAGTAGTTATATTCCTGTACATAGGGGGCAGTATTATAGTAGTTATATTCCTGTACATAGGGGGTAGTATTATAGTAGTTATATTCCTGTACATAGGAGCAGTATTATAGTAGTTATATTCCTGTACATAGGGGGCAGTATTATAGTAGTTATATTCCTGTACATAGGGGGCAGTATTATAGTAGTTATATTCTTGTACATATGGGGCAGTATTATAGGACTTATATTCTTGTACATAGGGGGCAGTATTATAGTAGTTATATTCCTGTACATAGGGGGCAGTATTATAGTAGTTATATTCCTGTACATAGGGGCCTTATTATAGTAGTTATATTCCTGTACATAGGGGGCAGTATTATAGTAGTTATATTCCTGTACATAGGGGCCTTATTATAGTAGTTATATTCCTGTACATAGGGGGCAGTATTATAGTAGTTATATTCCTTTACATAGGAGCAGTATTATAGTAGTTATATTCCTGTACATAGGGGGCAGTATTATAGTAGTTATATTCCTGTACATAGGGGGCAGTATTATAGTAGTTATATTCCTGTACAAAGGAGGCAGTATTATAGTAGTTATATTCCTGTACATAGGGGGCAGTATTATAGTAGTTATATTCCTGTACATAGGGGGCAGTATTATAGCAGTTATATTCCTTGTACATAGGGGGCAGTATTATAGTAGTTATATTCCTGTACAAAGGAGGCAGTGATATAGTAGTTATATTCCTGTACATCGGGAGAAGTATTGTAGTAGTTATATTCCTGTACATAGGGGCAGTATTATAGTAGTTATATTCCTGTACATAGGGGCAGTATTATAGTAGTTATATTCCTGTACATAGCGAGCAGTATTATAGTAGTTATATTCCTGTACATAGCGAGCAGTATTATAGTAGTTATATTCTTGTACATAGGGGGCAGTATTATAGTAATTATATTCCTCTACATAGGGGCAGTATTATAGTAGTTATAATCCTGTACATAGCGAGCAGTATTATAGTTGTTATATTCCTGTACATAAGAGGCAGTATTGTAGTAGTTAGATTCTTGTACATAGGGGCAGTATTATAGTAGTTATATGCCTGTACATAGAGGGCAGTATTATAGTAGTTATATTCTTGTACATAGGGGCAGTATTATAGTAGTTATATTCCTGTACATAGCGAGCAGTATTATAATAGTTATATTTTTGTACATAGGGGACAGTATTATAGTAGTTATATGAATATAATATATTGGGGGCAGTATTATAGTAGTTATATTCCTGTACATAGGGGGCAGTATTATAGCAGTTATATTCTTGTACATAGGGGGCAGTATTATAGTAGTTATATTCTTGTATATAGGGGGCAGTATTATAGTAGTTATATTCTTGTACATAGGGGGCAGTATTATAGTAGTTATATTCTTGTACATAGGGGGCAGTATTATAGTAGTTATATTCTTGTACATAGGGGGCAGTATTATAGTAGTTATATTCTTGTACATAGGGGGCAGTATTATAGTAGTTATATTCCTGTACATAGGGGGCAGTATTATAGTAGTTATATTCTTGTACATAGGGGGCAGTATTATAGCAGTTATATACTTGTACATAGGGGGCAGTATTATAGTAGTTATATTCCTGTACATAGGGGGCAGTATTATAGTAGTTATATTCTTGTACATAGGGGGCAGTATTATAGTAGTTATATTCTTGTACATAGGGGGCATTATTATAGTAGTTATATTCCTGTACATAGGGGGCAGTATTATAGTAGTTGTATTCTTGTACATAGGGGGCAGTATTATAGTAGTTGTATTCTTGTACATAGGGGGCAGTATTATAGTAGTTATATTCCTGTACATAGGGGGCAGTATTATAGTAGTTGTATTCTTGTACATAGGGGGCAGTATTATAGGAGTAATATTCCTGTACATAGGGGGCAGTATTATAGTAGTTATATTCCTGTACATAGGGGCCTTATTATAGTAGTTATATTCCTGTACATAGGGGGCAGTATTATAGTAGTTATATTCTTGTACATAGGGGGCAGTATTATAGTAGTTATATTCCTGTACATAGGGGGCAGTATTATAGTAGTTATATTCCTGTACATAGGGGCAGTATTATAGTAGTTATATTCCTGTACATAGGGGGCAGTATTATAGTAGTTATATTCCTGTACATAGGGGCAGTATTATAGGAGTTATATTCCTGTACATAGGGAGCAGTATTATAGTAGTTATATTCTTGTACATAGGGGGCAGTATTATAGTAGTTATATTCCTGTACATAGGGGCAGTATTATAGGAGTTATATTCCTGTACATAGGGAGCAGTATTATAGTAGTTATATTCTTGTACATAGGGGGCAGTATTATAGTAGTTGTATTCTTGTACATAGGGGGCAGTATTATAGTAGTTATATTCCTGTACATAGGGGCAGTATTATAGTAGTTGTATTCTTGTACATAGGGGGCAGTATTATAGTAGTTTTATTCTTGTACATAGGGGGCAGTATTATAGTAGTTGTATTCTTGTACATAGGGGGCAGTATTATAGTAGTTATATTCCTGTACATAGGGGGCAGTATTATAGTAGTTGTATTCCTGTACATAGGGGGCAGTATTATAGTAGTTATATTCCTGTACATAGCGGGCAGTATTATAGTAGTTGTATTCTTGTACATAGGGGGCAGTATGATAGTAGTTATATTCCTGTACAAAGGGGGCAGTATTATAGTAGTTATATTCCTGTACATAGGGGGCAGTATTATAGTAGTTGTATTCTTGTACATAGGGGGCAGTATTATAGTAGTTATATTCCTGTACATAGGGGGCAGTATTATAGTAGTTATACGTCTGTACATAGGGGACAGTATTATAGTAGTTATATTCCTGTACATAGGGGGCAGTATTATAGTAGTTATATTCCTGTACATAGGGGGCAGTATTATAGTGGTTATATTCTTGTACATAGCGGCAGTATTATAGTAGTTATATTCCTGTACATAGGGGGCAGTATTATAGTAGTTATATTCTTGTACATAGGGGGCAGTATTATAGTAGTCATATTCTTGTACATAGGGGGCAGTATTATAGTAGTTATATTCTTGTACATAGGGGGCAGTATTATAGTAGTTATATTCCTGTACATAGGGGCAATATTATAGTAGTTATATTCCTGTACATAGGGGGCAGTATTATAGTAGTTATATTCCTGTATATAGGGGGCAGTATTATAGTAGTTATATTCTTGTACATAGGGGGCAGTATTATAGTAGTTATATTCCTATACATAGGGGGCAGTATTATAGCAGTTATATTCCTGTACATAGGGGCAGTATTATAGTAGTTATATTCCTGTACATAGGGGGCAGTATTATAGTAGTTATACGTCTGTACATAGGGGGCAGTATTATAGTAGTTATATTCCTGTACATAGGAGGCAGTATTATATTAGTTATATTCCTGTACATAGGGGCAGTATTATAGTAGTTATATTCCTGTACATAGGGGCAATATTATAGTAGTTATATTCCTGTACATAGGGGGCAGTATTATAGTAGTTATATTCCTGTATATAGGGGGCAGTATTATAGTAGTTATATTCTTGTACATAGGGGGCAGTATTATAGTAGTTATATTCTTGTACATAGGGGGCAGTATTATAGTAGTTATATTCTTGTACATAGGGGGCAGTATTATAGTAGTTATATTCTTGTACATAGGGGGCAGTATTATAGTAGTTATATTCTTGTACATAAGGGGCAGTATTATAGTAGTTATATTCCTGTACATCGGGGGCAGTATTATAGTAGTAATATTCCTGTACATAGGGGGCAGTATTATAGTAGTTATATTCCTGTACATAGGGGGCAGTATTATAGTAGTTATATTCCTGTACATAGGGGGCAGTATTATAGTAGTTATATTCCTGTACATAGGGGGCAGTATTATAGTAGTTGTATTCTTGTACATAGGGGGCAGTATTATAGTAGTTATATTCCTGTACATAGGGGGCAGTATTATAGTAGTTATACGTCTGT
This sequence comes from Engystomops pustulosus, assembly GCF_040894005.1. Classification (NCBI taxonomy): domain Eukaryota; kingdom Metazoa; phylum Chordata; class Amphibia; order Anura; family Leptodactylidae; genus Engystomops; species Engystomops pustulosus. The sequence goes on along the minus strand of NC_092418.1, from coordinate 118,848,122 downwards.
ACATAGGGGACAGTATTATAGTAGTTATATTCCTGTACATAGGAGGCAGTATTATAGTAGTTATATTCCTGTACATAGGGGGCAGTATTATAGTGGTTATATTCTTGTACATAGGGGCAGTATTATAGTAGTTATATCCCTGTACATAGGGGCAGTATTATAGTAGTTATATTCCTGTACATAGGGGGCAGTATTATAGTAGTTATATTCTTGTACATAGGGGGCAGTATTATAGTAGTCATATTCTTGTACATAGGGGGCAGTATTATAGTAGTTATATTCTTGTACATAGGGGGCAGTATTATAGTAGTTATATTCCTGTACATAGGGGCAATATTATAGTAGTTATATTCCTGTACATAGGGGGCAGTATTATAGTAGTTATATTACTGTATATAGGGGGCAGTATTATAGTAGTTATATTCTTGTACATAGGGGGCAGTATTATAGTAGTTATATTCCTATACATAGGGGGCAGTATTATAGCAGTTATATTCCTGTACATAGGGGCAGTATTATAGTAGTTATATTCCTGTACATAGGGGGCAGTATTATAGTAGTTATACGTCTGTACATAGGGGGCAGTATTATAGTAGTTATATTCCTGTACATAGGAGGCAGTATTATAGTAGTTATATTCCTGTACATAGGGGGCAGTATTATAGTAGTTATATTCCTGTACATAGGGGCAATATTATAGTAGTTATATTCCTGTACATAGGGGGCAGTATTATAGTAGTTATATTCCTGTATATAGGGGGCAGTATTATAGTAGTTATATTCTTGTACATAGGGGGCAGTATTATAGTAGTTATATTCTTGTACATAGGGGGCAGTATTATAGTAGTTATATTCTTGTACATAGGGGGCAGTATTATAGTAGTTATATTCTTGTACATAAGGGGCAGTATTATAGTAGTTATATTCCTGTACATAGGGGGCAGTATTATAGTAGTTATATTCTTGTACATAGGGGACAGTATTATAGTAGTAATATTCCTGTACATAGGGGGCAGTATTATAGTAGTAATATTCCTGTACATAGGGGGCAGTATTATAGTAGTTATATTCCTGTACATAGGGGGCAGTATTATAGTAGTTATATTCTTGTACATAGGGGGGCAGTATTATAGTAGTTATATTCCTGTACATAGGGGGCAGTATTATAGTAGTTATATTCCTGTACATAGGAGGCAGGATTATAGTAGTTATATTCCTGTACATAGGGGGCAGTATTATAGTAGTTATATTCTTGTACATAGGGGGCAGTATTATAGTAGTTATATTCCTGTACATAGGGGGCAGTATTATAGTAGTTATATTCCTGTACATAGGGGGCAGTATTATAGTAGTTATATTCTTGTACATAGGGGGCAGTATTATAGTAGTTATATTCCTGTACATAGGGGGCAGTATTATAGTAGTTATATTCCTATACATAGGGGGCAGTATTATAGCAGTTATATTCCTGTACATAGGGGCAGTATTATAGTAGTTATCGCACTCTGGACAATACACGGTAACCTGACGTCTGGATGTGGGGGCAGCGCTGTGGTGGCGGCTGGTGCGGTCAGTCGGGGTCACACAATGTTCACGTCTCAGATAATTCTATAATAACATTAGTGATATCGTCCTCTCTCCTGCACAAAACGTCCGGCAAATCCGATAAAGACGTTTATTCATGTTGTCTGGGTTTCATGGCTTCTGCAGGGCCGCAGACTCAGATCACATGTCCCCGGCTCGCACTGCGGATAAACGGGCCAGGAATATATGATGATTGCTCCACAAGCTTCACATTCAGAGATTCTTCATTTTATTCCCATTTTTCTTTTTCATTCCTTTTTTTTTTAATTTTTTCTTGTGTTTCCAGCAAGACGCACCTTTTATAATAATAAGTCTTTATTTATATAGCGCACACAGATTCCCCAGCGATGCACAGAACTTGCTAAAACAGTCCCTGTCCCCATGAGGCTCACAATCTAATCATTCTACCAGTATGTTTTGGAGTGTGGGAGGAAACCTGAGGACCTTGAGAAAAACCATGCAAACACGGAGAGAACATACAAACTCTTTGCACATATTGAACTGGGTGGGACTTGAACCCAGGACCCCAGTGCTGCAAGGCTGTAGTGCTAACCACTGAGCCACAGTGCTGCAAGGTTGTAGTGCTAACCAAAAGTTGCTGCTTTCAGACATATTTTGAAACTGACTTCGCTACTTGGGACTGTAGGAAGAGGGAGAATGAGTGGATGGGGCCGAATTATCTTTGGAGGACCTCCTGCTGGCCCCACGATTCTCTGTGTACAGAGGGACACTGGAAAGAAGCTAAAATGGCACCTTGCGATAAATAATCAGGGTTTTGGGTTGCAGTTTGGGCACTCGGCCGCTAAAAGGTTCCCCATCACTGCTCTAGGTTCTAGCAAGGTTCAAGGCGTACATTAAAATGAGTCCTGCTCCTCCTTTCAGGCCCTGCACCATGTATTATTCAATGGACTAGCTCTGACCGCAGTGTTTCTTTAAGAAAATATAAAATACGAAAATAGAAATTTCGCGTCATTTCTCCTTTTCCCCTAATTTCCTCCATTGTGCAGTGACATGCAGTTCCCCTTTGCCCTCTGCAGTTTTATGTTATGACTTTCACTCGTGTCATTATGTGGCGTCCTCTGAGTATTCGAGCAATGACACCAAGTGCTGTCCTCATTTCACGGAATTTCATGGTTTTCCCTGTCGGGTCCTGGAGAGAAGCCAAAAATATACAAACATAACAAATAAAGGAAGCACTTAACCTCCAAGAGGCCGGAGGGGAGCGACCAGAGGAAAGTGAGGTACCGGAGAGCAGGGCGGGAAAGCAACCTCATTGTATGGAGGAGGAGACCTGCAGAATACACCCTGTAATATTTTATAGAAAAGTTCTACATAAAAATGTAATAATTAAGTACATCATATATCCTATACTGATACATCCTGTAGATCTTTTATTTTATATAAAAGTAAAAAACATAACAATGCATAACAGAAATCAAACATAATATATACAATATCTTACCTGCTGGTCCAGCCCCATTCATACCTAGCAAAAATAATAATTTACAATACACCAAAATGAATAAACACCAAATACCACAACCCCCACCCAACCGATTATCACAACCTAAACCAAACCAATAAACAAAGACAAGCCACACCCACAAATAAACATAAATGACCATAAATATACATAAACCCACCCCACACCCTCTAATAACAAACCACCCCACACAGATCACATCCCACACCCGTTTTTTGTTATTTTTAAAATTCATTTAAATATATACTAAAAAACACAGAATACACATAACACTACACTGCACTAGATCCTAAACCCCACTATATACAATATATACAATATATACAGTATTTACAACACAACATAAAGAAAACAGAATACAAATAAAACCTTAACAACATCAATCAAACCACATAAAGCTCAGGTTCGGCGCCTGCAAGCCCAACATCACTACATGCCCAGATACAAAACAAAAATCTACTGTGCAGCATCAGCCCAACACCAGGAGAGGAGATGACAGACTAAGGGACACTAAAGGAGAACCCCCTCCAAAGGAGAGAGGCCCTCCCCGTGCCCAGCCTCTCAAACTCCAGAGAGCGCACCTTCACCAGGAGGGAGAGGACAGACTAAGGGACACTAAGGAGAGAGGCCCTCCCCGTGCCCAGCCCCTCATACTCCAGAGAGCGCACCTTCACCAGGGGGGAGAGGAGAGACTAAGGGACACTAAGGAGAGAGGCCCTCCCCGTGCCCAGCCCCTCATACTCCAGAGAGCGCACCTTCACCAGGAGGGGAGAGGACAGACTAAGGGACACTAAGGAGAGAGGTCCTCCCCGTGCCCAGCCTCTCATACTCCAGAGAGCGCACCTTCACCAGGAGGGGAGAGGACAGACTAAGGGGCACTAAGGAGAGAGGCCCTCCCCGTGCTCAGCCTCTCATACTCCAGAGAGCACACCTTCACCAGGGGGAGAGGACAGACTAAGGGACACTAAGGAGAGAGGCCCTCCCCGTGCCCAGCCTCTCATACTCCAGAGAGCGCACCTTCACCAGGGGGGAGAGGAGAGACTAAGGGACACTAAGGAGAGAGGCCCTCCCCGTGCCCAGCCCCTCATACTCCAGAGAGCGCACCTTCACCAGGAGGGGAGAGGACAGACTAAGGGACACTAAGGAGAGAGGTCCTCCCCGTGCCCAGCCTCTCATACTCCAGAGAGCGCACCTTCACCAGGAGGGGAGAGGACAGACTAAGGGGCACTAAGGAGAGAGGCCCTCCCCGTGCTCAGCCTCTCATACTCCAGAGAGCACACCTTCACCAGGGGGAGAGGACAGACTAAGGGACACTAAGGAGAGAGGCCCTCCCCGTGCCCAGCCTCTCATACTCCAGAGAGCGCACCTTCACCAGGGGGGAGAGGAGAGACTAAGGGACACTAAGGAGAGAGGCCCTCCCCGTGCCCAGCCCCTCATACTCCAGAGAGCGCACCTTCACCAGGAGGGGAGAGGACAGACTAAGGGACACTAAGGAGAGAGGTCCTCCCCGTGCCCAGCCTCTCATACTCCAGAGAGCGCACCTTCACCAGGAGGGGAGAGGACAGACTAAGGGGCACTAAGGAGAGAGGCCCTCCCCGTGCTCAGCCTCTCATACTCCAGAGAGCACACCTTCACCAGGGGGAGAGGACAGACTAAGGGACACTAAGGAGAGAGGCCCTCCCCGTGCCCAGCCTCTCATACTCCAGAGAGCGCACCTTCACCAGGAGGGAGAGGACAGACTAAGGGACACTAAGGAGAGAGGCCCTCCCCGTGCCCAGCCTCTCATACTCCAGAGAGCGCACCTTCACCAGGAGGGAGAGGACAGACTAAGGGGCACTAAGGAGAGAGGTCCTCCCCGTGCCCAGCCTCTCATACTCCAGAGAGCGCACCTTCACCAGGAGGGGAGAGGACAGACTAAGGGGCACTAAGGAGAGAGGCCCTCCCCGTGCTCAGCCTCTCATACTCCAGAGAGCACACCTTCTCCAGGGGGAGAGGACAGACTAAGGGACACTAAGGAGAGAGGCCCTCCCCGTGCCCAGCCTCTCATACTCCAGAGAGCGCACCTTCACCAGGAGGGAGAGGACAGACTAAGGGACACTAAGGAGAGAGGCCCTCCCCGTGCCCAGCCTCTCATACTCCAGAGAGCGCACCTTCACCAGGAGGGAGAGGACAGACTAAGGGGCACTAAGGAGAGAGGTCCTCCCCGTGCCCAGCCTCTCATACTCCAGAGAGCGCACCTTCACCAGGAGGGGAGAGGACAGACTAAGGGGCACTAAGGAGAGAGGCCCTCCCCGTGCCCAGCCTCTCATACTCCAGAGAGCACAGCTTCACCAGGGGGAGAGGACAGACTAAAGAGCACTAAGGAGAGAGGCCCTCCCCGTGCCAAGCCTCTCATACTCCAGAGAGCGCACCTTCACCAGGAGGGGAGAGGACAGACTAAGGGACACTAAGGAGAGAGGCCCTCCCCGTGCCCAGCCTCTCATACTCCAGAGAGCGCACCTTCACCAGGAGGGAGAGGACAGACTAAGGGGCACTAAGGAGAGAGGTCCTCCCCGTGCCCAGCCTCTCATACTCCAGAGAGCGCACCTTCACCAGGAGGGGAGAGGACAGACTAAGGGGCACTAAGGAGAGAGGCCCTCCCCGTGCCCAGCCTCTCATACTCCAGAGAGCACACCTTCACCAGGGGGAGAGGACAGACTAAGGGACACTAAGGAGAGAGGTCCTTCCCGTGCCCAGCCTCTCATACTCCAGAGAGTGCACCTTCACCAGGGGGGAGAGGACAGACTAAGGGACACTAAGGAGAGAGGTCCTCCCCGTGCCCAGCCTCTCATACTCCAGAGAGCGCACCTTCACCAGGTCACCCACAATGTTCCTAACCACCTCATCCACCGGGAGGATTTTACGCTGCGTCGACACTAAGCACCGTGCGTTCCACGTGTGGTACCTGACCACTAGACTAACTAGGAATAACGTGTACCCCGCCCGGCCACCCAGGCCTCTGAATGCTCCATAGGCCCACTCCGCATAGGAGAGACCGGCCAACCCGGGCCAATGGATGGAAGCACCCACCCGTTTGTACACCTCTGTGTTATAGGGGCACTGAAGCAGGAAGTGGTCCATGCTCTCCAGCAGGCCACCGCACTCCTCCCGGGGACAACCCCTTTCCTCAGAGCTCCTACACTTCAGATTGTCCCTCACACACAGCTTTCCATGGAAGCAGCGCCAAGCCAAGTCCCAAAACTTCAAGGGGATCCTGATGGAATTCAATAAACTCAAACCCACCCTTAGATCCTGACTTGGGCAATCCCTGAGGGCCAGAGGCTTCTGGAAATGGGTCAACAGAACCCTCTTGTCAAGGATTTTCCTCGACAAGGTCCTGATCTCCCACATTCCCAGACCCCACCGGCGAATCACCTTCAGAACCGGGGTAGCGTAAGCCGGAAGATGCCCATTCGGTGTGCGAAGATCCTTCACTTGCCCTCCTGTCTCCCATTCCTGGAAGAAAGGCCGAAACCATCCCCTACAGGAGTATACCCACGGAGGAGCCCTCTCTTTCCAGAGGTTTGCTACATTGATCTTAAGAAAGGTATTCACTAGGAACACCACAGGGTTGACCATACACAACCCTCCTTGTCTCCTCGTGCGGTAAGTAACCTCCCTCCTGATAAGGTTCAGCCTATTCCCCCATAACAGCTGGAAGAACAGACTGTAGACCCGAGTCCAGAGGGGTTCTGGCAACATGCACACACTGCCCAAATATATCAGCAGAGGGAGCAGGTAGGTTTTGATCAGATTAACCCTTTCTCTGAGGGTCAAAGACCAACCATTCCACTGGTCCACCTTCTGAGCGGCGATCTTAAGCCTGTCGTCCCAGTTTTGCATGGGGTAATCCCCCTGGCCAAATTCGATGCCGAGAACTTTGGCAGAGTCCTGGGGCCCTGGAAGAGTGCCCGGGAGATCAAAGCCTGGATCCCCCTCTCCCAGCCAGAGACTCTCACACTTATCCCGGTTGATCTTGGACCCAGAAGCCTCTGAGTAGCGGTCAAACTCTGACATCACCCATTGCGCCTCCCCTCCCGACGACACGAAAACGGTGACATCATCGGCGTACGCTACCACCCTTAGAGTGGCTTCCGGTGCTGCCCGATCCATCCCGACTCCCACCAACAGCCCACGATCAACCCTCCTAAGGAATGGGTTGATCGCGAACACGTACAGTAGTGGGCTCAGAGGACAACCCTGGCGAACACCAGACCCGACCTCAAAAGAGCGGCCAATCCAACCGTTCACAAGCGGGAAACTCTCTGCCCCTGCGTACAAAACCTTATGCCAATTAAACTGCACCAGCCGATTAAACAGCACCTTTGCCAAAACCTTTCTGTCCGTATTGAGAAGCGCTATGGGACACCAGTTCTCAACACGAGATCGGTCCTTACCCTTTGACAGGATGATCAGGGCTGACCTCCTCATTGACTTCGGCAGAGCGCCCGAGCAAAGACACTCATTTAATACCTCGGTCAAGAGGGGAACCAAGGCGTCCTTAAAGGTCTTATAGAACTCAGATGTTAAGCCATCCGGACCTGGCGATTTCTTGAGGGCGAGCCCTTCAATCGCCAGGCTGACTTCCTCTTCCCTGATCCTCTCTGTCAAAACATCAAGAGAGGGGTCTACTCCTGGCTCAGGGACAGTTTCTGCCAGGAAAGCCGACATCACATTCCGATCCTTCCTGCCCAAGAGGTGTGAGTAGAAGGATCTGACGACCTCCAGGATCCCTGATCTGGACCTTTTCAGGGATCCCGTACTGTCAACCAGTCCTGTGACTACTTTACCATTCACTGACATCTTGCAGTTTCTGTAAGGGTCGGGCGAGCGGTATTTCCCGTAATCCCTCTCAAAAACCAAAGATGCGTGTCTATCGTACTGACACCTCTTCAGCAAGGATTTCACTCTGGAGATGTCCTCACGACTACCTCCAGTCGAGACGAGATGCTCGAGTTTCCTCCTCAGGCCCTGATACAGGCGGTACCTGTCCAGGCTCCTGAGGCTCGAGAGCTGGCGGAAGAATCTCGCCACCCTTTTCTTGAGCATCTCCCACCACTCTGACTTACTGCTACAAAGGCCCAGCAATGGTACCTGGCTCTGAAGAAAGTCCTCAAAGGATTGTCTGATCTCCGCTTCTTCCAGGAGAGACGAATTGAGCTTCCAGTAGCCTCTTCCCATCCGGGGGGTCTCTGTAACATTCAGAGAAAACAAAATTAGACAGTGATCGGAGAACTCCACTTCAACAACGGACACTGCTGAAGAAATGGCTTCCTCCTTTAAATAAAACCTGTCTATTCTAGACCTGCAGCTACCCCTATAATAGGTGAACCCCGCGTGGCCTGGGGTGTGCCGGATGTGGACATCCACCAGGCGAGCCTCACTAGCTATGCTATTAAGAGCGACGCTATCATAAGTCAGCTTGTCTCTGGAACCTCCCCTATCCTGGGACCTCGTGACAGCATTGAAGTCCCCTCCAAAGACCACCTGCCGACTTGTAAAAAGGTAGGGCTTGATCCTCATAAAGAGACACTTCCTGTCCCACTTGGACTGGGGACCATAGATGTTAATTAGGCAAAGTTCTTGTCCCTTCATGAGGACATCCAGGATCAGGCACCTCCCCATTTCTAACCAAATAACTCATCGGCATTCTACTGGTACCGGGCTTGCCGCTCTGGCTCATGCCTGGAAACCTTCTCCCTCCCTGGTTGCAGGCCCTGGGTGGATAGATGGATCTCGAGGAGCTCAGGAGCACAAGCACACAGCAGCTGCACACACAGCCACACCCTCCTCTAACGAGGTAACCGCCTCCGGAGCTGCACTCACTATTCTGCTGGTAGAGCAACTGAATGCTCATCAATAAGATAATAAAGTGTAAAATACTACAAATATGTCCTGATATTTAAAGTGCAAAAAAATTTAAAAAAAATATCCTTTCTAACAGTCCACAGGGTGGCGCCATCACAGCGCAATATCATGACAGGTGCAGTGTATGTTACGCCACAGTCTATTTCAGATCCAAGTCCTCACTTCTTCGCTGCAGCCGGTTACTGGTTACTACTGAATAAGATTTACAGAAGAAAAGCTGGGAGTGGAGCTTGTGGCAGCTGTAAAGTGGGCCTTACTACAAGTCACCCAGCTTTCCCAGACTCTGATAGATGCCTAGAATAACATGACAGTTGATCTGTACTTTACATGGTATTTGGCCTCTGATAGAAATGATTCCTAATGGATATTTTGGCACCATGTGTCAGCGAGGTGGGTGCACATGCAGGATGTTCTGTACCTGTAACAGAGGGACAGGTGAGTCGCAGCTACTTAATGCAACTGTTTACAATTCCCATCCGCAAACACATTAATCAGCGGGATGTCAGGGGAAGATCCGGCGCCGGACACTTCTGTGTTTGCTGTCTTAAAATTTACGAGTTCAAAGCCCCGGAGCAGCGGGCGCCGTATCTGGAGTCAAACATTGTAAAGTGTCAGTTGTGTAGAGGGCACCCGCTCCACGTTTACTGCCCATCACCTGTTTCCATGGTGATATATAATGGAACTGGGTATATGTTCTGGACTAACTCCAGAAGTTACAGCTTCTCAGGTGCAGATCCCCAAAATCCTCTGCTCTTATTCAAACAGCAATACAGGTACAGGACAAAATCCCCGAATCCTGAAGCAAACACTAGGGGGAGCTTTAGTGGTGCCTCCATAATATGTATGTAGTGATCTCCCCCTAGTGGTGGTGTATAATCTGTATGTAATGATCTCCTCCTAGTGGTGATGTATAATGTGTATGTAGTGATCTCCTCCTAGTGGTGATGTATAATGTGTATGTAGTGATCTCCCCCTAGTGGTGGTGTATAATCTGTATGTAGTGATCTCCCCCTAGTGGTGGTATATAATGTGTATGTAGTGATCTCCTCCTAGTGGTGGTGTATAATCTGTATGTAGTGATCTCCCCCTAGTGGTGGTGTATAATGTGTATGTAGTGAGCTCCCCCTAGTGGTGGTGTATAATCTGTATGTAGTGATCTCCCCCTAGTGGTGGTGTATAATCTGTATGTAGTGATCTCCTCCTAGTGGTGGTGTATAATCTGTATGTAGTGATCTCCTCCTAGTGGTGGTGTATAATCTGTATGTAGTGATCTCCTCCTAGTGGTGGTGTATAATGTGTATGTAGTGATCTCCCCCTAGTGGTGGTGTATAATGTGTATGTAGTGATCTCCCCCTAGTGGTGGTGTATAATGTGTATGTAGTGATCTCCCCCTAGTGGTGGTGTATAATGTGTATGTAGTGATCTCCCCCTAGTGGTGGTGTATAATGTGTATGTAGTGATCTCCTCCTAGTGGTGGTGTATAATGTGTATGTAGTGATCTCCCCCTAGTGGTGGTGTATAATGTGTATGTAGTGATCTCCTCCTAGTGGTGGTGTATAATCTGTATGTAGTGAGCTCCCCCTAGTGGTGGTGTATAATGTGTATGTAGTGATCTCCCCCTAGTGGTGATGTATAATGTGTATGTAGTGATCTCCTCCTAGTGGTGGTGTATAATGTGTATGTAGTGATCTCCCCCTAGTGGTGGTGTATAATGTGTATGTAGTGATCTTCTCCTAGTGGTGGTGTATAATCTGTATGTAGTGATCTCCCCCTAAAGGTGCTGTATAATCTGTATGTAGTGATCTCCTCCTAGTGGTGGTGTATAATGTGTATGTAGTGATCTCCCCCTAGTGGTGGTGTATAATGTGTATGTAGTGATCTCCCCCTAGTGGTGGTGTATAATGTGTATGTAGTGATCTCCTCCTAGTGGTGGTGTATAATCTGTATGTAGTGATCTCCTACTAGTGGTGCTGTGTAATCTGTATGTAGTGATCTCCTCCTAGTGGTGGTGTATAATGTGTATGTAGTGATCTCCCCCTAGTGGTGGTGTATAATGTGTATGTAGTGATTTCCTCCTAGTGGTGGTGTATAATCTGTATGTAGTGATCTCCTCCTAGTGGTGGTGTATAATCTGTATGTAGTGATCTCCTCCTAGTGGTGGTGTATAATCTGTATGTAGTGATCTCCTCCTAGTGGTGGTGTATAATGTGTATGTAGTGATCTCCCCCTAGTGGTGGTGTATAATGTGTATGTAGTGATCTCCCCCTAGTGGTGGTGTATAATCTGTATGTAGTGATCTCCTCCTAGTGGTGGTGTATAATCTGTATGTAGTGATCTCCTCCTAGTGGTGGTGTATAATCTGTATGTAGTGATCTCCTCCTAGTGGTGGTGTATAATGTGTATGTAGTGATCTCCCCCTAGTGGTGGTGTATAATGTGTATGTAGTGATCTCCCCCTAGTGGTGGTGTATAATGTGTATGTAGTGATCTCCCCCTAGTGGTGGTGTATAATGTGTATGTAGTGATCTCCCCCTAGTGGTGGTGTATAATGTGTATGTAGTGATCTCCTCCTAGTGGTGGTGTATAATGTGTATGTAGTGATCTCCCCCTAGTGGTGGTGTATAATGTGTATGTAGTGATCTCCTCCTAGTGGTGGTGTATAATCTGTATGTAGTGAGCTCCCCCTAGTGGTGGTGTATAATGTGTATGTAGTGATCTCCCCCTAGTGGTGATGTATAATGTGTATGTAGTGATCTCCTCCTAGTGGTGGTGTATAATGTGTATGTAGTGATCTCCCCCTAGTGGTGGTGTATAATGTGTATGTAGTGATCTTCTCCTAGTGGTGGTGTATAATCTGTATGTAGTGATCTCCCCCTAAAGGTGCTGTATAATCTGTATGTAGTGATCTCCTCCTAGTGGTGGTGTATAATGTGTATGTAGTGATCTCCCCCTAGTGGTGGTGTATAATGTGTATGTAGTGATCTCCCCCTAGTGGTGGTGTATAATGTGTATGTAGTGATCTCCTCCTAGTGGTGGTGTATAATCTGTATGTAGTGATCTCCTACTAGTGGTGCTGTGTAATCTGTATGTAGTGATCTCCTCCTAGTGGTGGTGTATAATGTGTATGTAGTGATCTCCCCCTAGTGGTGGTGTATAATGTGTATGTAGTGATTTCCTCCTAGTGGTGGTGTATAATCTGTATGTAGTGATCTCCTCCTAGTGGTGGTGTATAATGTGTATGTAGTGATCTCCCGCTAGTGGTGATGTATAATGTGTATGTAGTGATCTCCTCCTAGTGGTGCTGTATAATCTGTATGTAGTGATCTCCTCCTAGTGGTGGTGTATAATGTGTATGTAGTGATCTCCCCCTAGTGGTGGTGTATAATGTGTATGTAGTGATCTCCCCCTAGTGGTGGTGTATATCCTGTATGTAGTGATCTCCCCCTAGTGGTGGTGTATAATCTGTATGTAGTGATCTCCTCCTAGTGGTGGTGTATAATCTGTATGTAGTGATCTCCTCCTAGTGGTGGTGTATAATGTTTATGTAGTGATCTCCTCCTAGTGGTGGTGTATAATGTGTATGTAGTGATCTCCCCCTAGTGTAGGTGTATAATCTGTATGTAGTGAGCTCCCCCTAGTGGTGGTGTATAATCTGTATGCAGTGATCTCCCCCTAGTGGTGGTGTATAATCTGTATGTAGTGAGCTCCCCCTAGTGGTGGTGTATAATCAGTATGCAGTGATCTCCCCCTAGTGGTGGTGTATAATCTGTATGCAGTGATCTCCCCCTAGTGGTGGTGTATAATCTGTATGTAGTGATCTCCCCCTAGTGGTGGTGTATAATCTGTATGTAGTGATCTCCCCCTACTGGTGGTGTATAATCTGTATGTAGTGATCTCCTCCTAGTGGTGGTGTATAATCTGTATGTAGTGATCTCCTCCTAGTGGTGGTGTATAATCTGTATGTAGTGATCTCCTCCTAGTGGTGGTGTATAATCTGTATGTAGTGATCTCCCCCTAGTGGTGGTGTATAATCTGTATGTAGTGAGCTCCTCCTAGTGGTGGTGTATAATCTGTATGTAGTGAGCTCCCCCTAGTGGTGGTGTATAATCTGTATGTAGTAATCTCCCCCTAGTGGTGGTGTATAATGTGTATGTAGTGATCTCCCCCTAGTGGTGGTGTATAATGTGTATGTAGTGATCTCCCCCTAGTGGTGGTGTATAATCTGTATGTAGTGATCTCCCCCTAGTGGTGGTGTATAATCTGTATGTAGTGATCTCCTCCTAGTGGTGGTGTATAATCTGTATGTAGTGATCTCCTCCTAGTGGTGGTGTATAATCTGTATGTAGTAAGCTCCCCCTAGTGGTGATGTATAATCTGTATGTAGTGATCTCCCCCTAGTGGTGATGTATAATCTGTATGTAATGAGCTCCCCCTAGTGGTGGTGTATAATCTGTATGTAGTGAGCTCCTCCTAGTGGTGGTGTATAATGTGTATGTAGTGATCTCCCCCTAGTTGTGGTGTATAATGTGTATGTAGTGATCTCCCCCTAGTGGTGGTGTATAATCTGTATGTAGTTAGCTCCCCCTAGTGGTGGTGTATAATCTGTATGTAGTGATCTCCCCCTAGTGGTGGCTGTTGACAGGTATGTAGTGAAATTACAAAAAACATTCCTAGGTTGCAGCTCCTCAGCATTGACATGGTATCTGCTTGCTGTCAGTGACTTAACCCTGTATGTCAGGAGTTAGGTTGTCACGGTACAGACAGAGTCCTGGTGCCAAGGACAGATCCTGTGGACCCGGCTTCACCCTTAGTCACATGGGTTTCTCCACATTCCTCTATTTCCTGAGCGTAGAGACGGTGAATTCTCCTTTTGCTTGTGACTTGATGACACTAATGACGGAGCCTCAATGTCCCCTCGGGAGACGACTTCTCATGTGTCACTAGTTTCACATCATCATAACGGGCGCCATAAAGAGATTATGTTGCAACCATGTACAGATGTAGCAGAGCTGGGTCACCAGAACACAATGTATTATAGTAGTTATATTCTTGTACATAGGAGGCAGTATTATAGTAGTTATATTCCTGTACATAGGGGGCAGTATTATAGCAGTTATATTCTTGTACATAGGGGGCAGTATTATAGTAGTTATATACTTGTACATAGGGGGCAGTATTATAGTAGTTATATTCTTGTACATAGGGGGCAGTATTATAGTAGTTATATTCCTGTACATAGGGGGCAGTATTATAGTAGTTATATTCTTGTACATAGGGGGCAGTATTATAGTAGTTATATCCCTGTACATAGGGGCAGTATTATAGTAGTTATATTCTTGTACATAGGAGGCAGTATTATAGTAGTTATATTCCTGTACATAGGGGGTAGTATTATAGTAGTTATTTTCTTGTACATAGGAGGCAGTATTATAGTAGTTATATTCCTGTACATAGGGGGCAGTATTATAGTAGTTATATTCCTGTACATAGGGGGCAGTATTATAGTTGTTACATTCTTGTACATAGGGGGCAGTATTATAGTAGTTATATTCCTGTACATAGGGAGCAGTATTATAGTAGTTATATTCTTGTACATAGGGGGCAGTATTATAGTAGTTATATTCCTGTACATAGGGGGCAGTATTATAGTAGTTATATTCCTGTACATAGGGGGCAGTATTATAGTAGTTATTTTCTTGTACATAGGAGGCAGTATTATAGTAGTTACATTCTTGTACATAGGGGGCAGTATTATAGTAGTTATATTCCTGTACATAGGATGCAGTATTATAGTAGTTATATTCTTGTACATAGGGGGCAGTATTATAGTAGTTATATTTCTGTACATAGGGGGCAGTATTATAGTAGTTATATTCCTGTACATAGGGGGCAGTATTATAGTAGTTATATTCCTGTACATAGGGGGCAGTATTATAGTAAATATATTCTTGTACATAGGGGGCAGTATTATAGTAGTTGTATTCTTGTACATAGGGGGCAGTATTATAGTAGTTATATTCCTGTACATAGGGGGCAGTATTATAGTAGTTATATTCCTGTACATAGGGGGCAGTATTATAGTAGTTATTTTCTTGTACATAGGAGGCAGTATTATAGTAGTTATATTCCTGTACATAGGGGGCAGTATTATAGTAGTTATATTCCTGTACATAGGGGGAAGTATTATAGTAGTTATATTCCTGTACATAGGGGGAGTATTATAGTAGTTATATCCCTGTACATAGGGGGCAGTATTATAATAGTTATATCCCTGTACATAGGGGGCAGTATTATAGTAGTTATATTCTTGTACATAGGGGCAATATTATAGTAGTTATATTCCTGTACATAGGGGGCAGTATTATAGTAGTTATATCCCTGTACATAGGGAGCAGTATTATAGTAGTTATATTCTTGTACATAGGGGGCAGTATTATAGTAGTTATATTCTTGTACATAGGGGGCAGTATTATAGTAGTTATATTCCTGTACATAGGGGGCAGTATTATAGTAGTTATATTCTTGTACATAGGGGGCAGTATTATAGTAGTTATATTCCTGTACATAGGGGGCAGTATTATAGTAGTTATATTCCTGTACATAGGGGGCAGTATTATAGTAGTTATATTCCTGTACATAGGGGGAGTATTATAGTAGTTATATCCCTGTACATAGGGGGCAGTATTATAGTAGTTATATCCCTGTACATAGGGGGCAGTATTATAGTAGTTATATTCTTGTACATAGGAGGCAGTATTATAGTAGTTATATTCCTGTACATAGGGTGCAGTATTATAGTAGTTATATTCCTGTACATAGGGGGCAGTATTATAGTAGTTATATTCTTGTACATAGGGGGCAGTATTATAGTAGTTATATTCCAGCACATAGGGGGCAGTATTATAGTAGTTATATTCTTGTACATAGGGGGCAGTATTATAGTAGTTATATTCCTGTACATAGGGGGCAGTATTATAGTAGTTATATTCCTGTACATAGGGGGCAGTATTATAGTAGTTATATTCCTGTACATAGGGGGAGTATTATAGTAGTTATATCCCTGTACATAGGGGGCAGTATTATAGTAGTTATATCCCAGTCCATAGGGGGCAGTATTATAGTAGTTATATTCCCATACATAGGGGGCAGTATTATAGTAGTTATATTCCTGTACATAGGGGGCAGTATTATAGTAGTTACATTCTTGTACATAGGGGGCAGTATTATAGTAGTTATATTCCTGTACATAGGGGGCGATATTATAGCAGTTATATTCCTGTACATAGGGGGCAGTATTATAGTAGTTATATTCCTGTACATAGGGGGCGGTATTATAGTAGTTATATTCCTGTACATAGGGGGCAGTATTATAGTAGTTATATTCTTGTACATAGGGGGCAGTATTATAGTAGTTATATTCTTGTACATAGGGACAGTATTATAATAGTTTATATTCTTGTACATAGGGGGGCAGTATTATAGCAGCTATATCCCTGTACATAGGGGGCAGTATTATAGTAGTTATATTCTTTTACATAGGGGGCAGTATTATAGTAGTTATATTCCTGTACATAGGGTGCAGTATTATAGTAGTTATATTCCTGTACATAGGGGGCAGTATTATAGTAGTTATATTCTTGTACATAGGGGGCAGTATTATAGTGGTTATATTCCTGTACATAGGGGGCAGTATTATAGTAGTTATATTCTTGTACATAGGGGGCAGTATTATAGTAGTTATATTCCTGTACATAGGGGGCAGTATTATAGTCGTTATATTCCTGTACATAGGAAGCAGTATTATAGTAGTTATAGTCTTGTACATAGGGGGCAGTATTATAGTAGTTATATTACTGTACATAGGGGGCAGTATTATAGTAGTTATATTCTTGTACATAGGGGGCAGTATTATAGTAGTTATATCCCTGTACATAGGGGGCAGTATTATAGTAGTTATATTCTTGTACATAGGGGGCAGTATTATAGTAGTTATATTCCTGTACATAGGGGCAGTATTATAGTAGTTATATTCCTGTACATAGGAGGCAGTATTATAGTAGTTATATTCTTGTACATAGGGAGCAGTATTATAGTAGTTATATTCCTGTACATAGGGGGCAGTATTATAGTAGTTATATTCTTGTACATAGGGGCAGTATTATAGTAGTTATATTCCTGTACATAGGGGGCAGTATTATAGTAGTTATATTCCTGTACATAGGGGGCAGTATTATAGTAGTTATATTCCTGTACATAGGAGGCAGTATTATAGTAGTTATATTCTTGTACATAGGGAGCAGTATTATAGTAGTTATATTCCTGTACATAGGGGGCAGTATTATAGTAGTTATATTCTTGTACATAGGGGCAGTATTATAGTAGTTATATTCCTGTACATAGGGGGCAGTATTATAGTAGTTATATTCCTGTACATAGGGGGCAGTATTATAGTAGTTATATTCTTGTACATAGGGGGCAGTATTATAGTAGTTATATTCTTGTACATAGGGGGCAGTATTATAGTAGTTATATTCCTGTACATAGGAAGCAGTATTATAGTAGTTATATTCTTGTACATAGGGGGCAGTATTATAGTAGTTATATTCCTGTACATAGGAAGCAGTATTAAAGTAGTTATATTCCTGTACATAGGAAGCAGTATTATAGTAGTTATATTCCTGTACATAGGAAGCAGTATTATAGTAGTTATATTCCTGTACATAGGGGGCAGTATAATAGTAGTTATATTCCTGTACATAGGGGGCAGTATTTTAGTAGTTATATTCCTGTACATAGGGGGCAGTATTATAGTAGTTATATTCCTGTACATAGGAAGCAGTATTATAGTAGTTATATTCCTGTACATAGGAAGCAGTATTATAGTAGTTATATTCCTGTACATAGGGGGCAGTATTATAGTAGTTATATTCCTGTACATAGGGGGCAGTATTATAGTAGTTATATTCTTGTACATAGGGGGCTGTATTATAGTAGTTATATTCCTGTACATAGGGGGCAGTATTATAGTAGTTATATTCCTGTACATAGGGGGCAGTATTATAGTAGTTATATTCTTGTACATAGGAGGGAGTATTGTAGTAGTTATATTCCTGTACATAGGGGGCAGTATTATAGTAGTTATATTCTTGTACATAGGGGGCAGTATTATAGTAGTTATATTCCTGTACATAGGGGGCAGTATTATAGTAGTTATATTCCTGTACATGTGGGGCAGTATTGTAGTAGTTATATTCTTGTATATAGGGGGCAGTATTATAGTAGTTATATTCCTGTACATAGGGGGCAGTATTATAGTAGTTATATTCCTGTACATAGGGGGCAGTATTATAGTAGTTATATTCCTGTACATAGGGGGCAGTATTGTAGTAGTTATATTCTTGTACATAGGGGGCAGTATTATAGTAGTTATATTCCTGTACATAGGGGGCAGTATTATAGTAGTTATATTCCTGTACATGTGGGGCAGTATTGTAGTAGTTATATTCTTGTATATAGGGGGCAGTATTATAGTAGTTATATTCCTGTACATAGGGGGCAGTATTATAGTAGTTATATTCCTGTACATAGGGGGCAGTATTATAGTAGTTATATTCCTGTACATAGGGGGCAGTATTGTAGTAGTTATATTCTTGTACATAGGGGGCAGTATTATAGTAGTTATATTCCTGTACATAGGGGCAGTATTATAGTAGTTATATTCCTGTACATAGGGGGCAGTATTATAGTAGTTATATTCTTGTACATAAGGGGCAGTATTATAGTAGTTATATTCCTGTACATAGGGGGCAGTATTGTAGTAGTTATATTCTTGTACATAGGGGGCAGTATTATAGTAGTTATATTCCTGTACATAGGGGGCAGTATTATAGTAGTTATATTCCTGTACATAGGGGGCAGTATTATAGTAGTTATATTCTTGTACATAGGGGGCAGTATTATAGTAGTTATATTCCTGTACATAAGGGGCAGTATTATAGTAGTTATATTCTTGTACATAGGGGGCAGTATTATAGTAGTTATATTCCTGTACATAGGGGGCAGTATTATAGTAGTTATATTCCTGTACATAGGGGGCAGTATTATAGTAGTTATATTCCTGTACATAGGGGGCAGTATTATAGTAGTTATATTCTTGTACATAGGGGGCAGTATTATAGTAGTTATATTCCTGTACATAAGGGGCAGTATTATAGTAGTTATATTCCTGTACATAGGGGGCAGTATTATTATAGTAATGCATTACTCAGTCGTGGTTGTCAATGAGCACAGGAGAAGGTTTTGCCTTAATACATCAATCTAAAATATATTTCCATAAATTTTCTGAAATTTCAGAAATTCAAAGTTTTGAGAAAACCTATAATTCATGATTTATTAGGAATGACGTTGTGTCTTACATTCACGTTCTTAGAACAAATATAATCTCACAAACAACAAAACTCAACACAGTAACATAACTGAAGTCTTGGCACAGGAATATAACTATGACAGGACATGACTTGTCATTCTATGACATCAGAGAGTGACACGAGACGTTGCTGGACATAGGAAGATGCCGCTCCGCCCCTCCAGAAAGCTGTGTTTATCCTTGGTGGAGTGCATCATTGTTTGCAGACCTTGTAGATGCTTCTCTATGACAGAACACAGCTGCAGAAACAGCGGAAGTTGCATCCAGACATTATGGGATAATCTACTGCAATGATCAAGGAAGGAAAAGTTCTCACAATGCTCAGACAATGGAGCACAAAGGGTCAATCACAAGGAGCTGCTAGATGCAATAATCTGACCCCTAGAGATATTGTATAACCCTAAGGTGAAGGGTCTGGGGTCACAAATGACCCCTAATCAGATGACCATGACCAGCATGTAACCCCTCCCTGGAGGACTACATTGTAACAGAGATTGCTCTTAGTGGGCTATGCTTGGCATGGAGGTCCTGTGTACCACCAACCCCTTTTAACTCTTTACTGGTGGCCTCACACTGCTGTGCTCTTATCTCTCTGCATTGAACAGCTGTGGAGCCTCTACTCTCCAGCAGGTTTCTGGTTTTATACTACAGGTCACAGAGGGGCTGTGAAGCAGATTATTGCAAAGAGCTAAGAGAACAGCAGTGTGAGGAAATGCCCCATTGAAGTTGAAGAAGTTAAAATATAAATCCGTACATCGCAGTCCTGCTGCTTCTTATAACATACACAAAGGTCTGATTACACATCTCTCCAGGGACAATACCTAACACTGGCTGCAGAGAGCACAGAGCACAGCAGTGTGAGGTCTGATTACACATCTCTCCAGGGACAATACCTAACACTGGCTGCAGAGAGCACAGAGCACAGCAGTGTGAGGTCTGATTACACATCTCTCCAGGGACAATACATAACACTGGCTGCAGAGAGCACAGAGCACAGCAGTGTGAGGTCTGATTACACATCTCTCCAGGGACAATACATAACACTGGCTGCAGAGAGCACAGAGCACAGCAGTGTGAGGTCTGATTACACATCTCTCCAGGGACAATACCTAACACTGGCTGCAGAGAGCACAGAGCACAGCAGTGTGAGGTCTGATTACACATCTCTCCAGGGACAATACATAGCACTGGCTGCAGAGAGCACAGCAGTGTGAGGTCTGATTACACATCTCTCCGGGGACAATACATAACACTGGCTGCAGAGAGCACAGAGCACTGCAGTGTGGGGTCTAATTACACATCTCTCCAGGGACAATACATAACACTGGCTGCACAGAGCACAGCAGTGTGAGGTCTGATTACACATCTCTCCAGGGACAATACATAACACTGGCTGCAGAGAGCGCAGAGCACAGCAGTGTGAGGTCTGATTACACATCTCTCCAGGGACAATACATAACACTGGCTGCAGAGAGCACAGAGCACAGCAGTGTGAGGTCTGATTACACATCTCTCCAGGGACAATACATAACACTGGCTGCAGAGAGCACAGAGCACAGCAGTGTGAGGTCTGATTACACATCTCTCCAGGGACAGTACATAACACTGGCTGCAGAGAGCACAGAGCACAGCAGTGTGAGGTATGATTACACATCTCTCTAGGGGTAATACATAACACTGGCTGCAGAGAGTACAGAGCACAGCAGTGTGAGGTCTGATAACACATCTCTCCAGGGACAGTACATAGCACTGGCTGCAGAGAGCTCAGAGCACAGCAGTGTGAGATATGATTACACATCTCTCCAGGGACAATACATAACACTGGCTGCAGAGAGCTCAAAGCACAGCAGTGTGAGGGCTGATTACACATCTCTCCAGGTACAATACATAACACTGGCTGCAGAGAGCACAGAGCACAGCAGTGTGAGGTCTGATTACACATCTCTCCAGGGACAGTACATAACACTGGCTGCAGAGAGCACAGAGCACAGCAGTGTGAGGTCTGATTACACATCTCTCCAGGGACAATACATAACACTGGCTACAGAGAGCACAGAGCACAGCAGTGTGAGGTCTGATTACACATCTCTCCAGGGACAATACATAACACTGGCTGCACAGAGCACAGCAGTGTGAGGTCTGATTACACATCTCTCCAGGGACAATATATAACACTGGCTGCAGAGGGCACAGAGCACAGCAGTGTGAGGTCTGATTACACCTCTCTCCAGGGACAATACATAACACTGGCTACAGAGAGCACAGAGCACAGCAGTGTGAGGTCTGATTACACATCTCTCCAGGGACAGTACATAACACTGGCTGCAGAGAGCACAGAGCACAGCAGTGTGAGGTCTGATTACACATCTCTCCGGGGACAATACATAACACTGACTGCAGAGTGCACAGAGCACAGCAGTGTGAGGTCTGATTACACATCTCTCCAGGGACAATACATAACACTGGCTGCAGAGAGCACAGAGCACAGCAGTGTGTACTGATTACACATCTCTCCAGGGACAATACCTAACGCTTTATGCAGAGAGCACAGAGCACAGCAGTGTGAGGTCTGATTACACATCTCTCCAGGGACAATGCCTAACACTTTATGCAGAGAGCACAGGGTACAGCAGTGTGAGCTCCAGACTCTGAGTTAGTCACATCTACAGAAGTGAGATGATCCATTTATTATTCTGCTGAGACCCCGTCTGTCTATACATAGAGAACCCATTAGTTAATCCCTTTAACTGCTCCATGTCGGGCATACAGGGTAAGGTGCCAGTGCCAATGCCTCCAGAAACCAGCAAAGGTTGAGAGGATAACAAAATATGGAATAATCCTACAATTCTCCACTGTCCTGTTAATAAGTTAATGTTGGCATATTTAGGGTTAACATCAACCACCGGTGCCACCTCCAGCACCACAAACTTAAATGGAGCATTGCCAGAATCTAGACCCGGCTGCCATATCTTGGTTGGCTTCATATCATCACTTTACAGCAGTCAGTTCATCTTCCAGGGTCTCCTCTTTGCTCTCCATATTAATGTGCTGACTGGTTGTGGTTCCTCTGGGTTTGCGGCAGGACTGGCAATACTTTTTGCACAGGTTACTCCACAGTTCGATGTACTGCCGGTGGCTTAATCCCAAAATAACCGGGATAACGGCGGCACTACCGCTCCCCACACACGTCAGCGTCAGGACAATCCATAAACTGATTTCGTAATTCTCCATGACCAGCACTGAGACCTGAAGAAGAGCAATGTAAGGGACCCAGCAGATGAGGAAGGTCAAAGAGAAAACAGCGATACATTTGGCGTATCTCAGGTCCATTTGGCGCTCCGCCTCTGTCACCACCTCTCGCTGCACGGATCGGTGGAGCTTCTTGATTTCTTTCAATTGCTTCCTGGCCACGGTTAGCAGTTTTATGGTGATGAAGCTCATGGCCAAGATGGACGGGATGACCACCCCATAGGTCTCCAGGTATATGTAGGAATTGGGGAACACCTGCTTATAGGAACAAGTGAGGTTACTTCTCCAATTATTCCATCCCAACAACGGAAGACAGGAAAACACCAGCGGCAAAGTCCACACCAAGAACAAGGAGAACGGGACACAGCGATGAACCCAACTATCCCGGTAGTGCAATGGATAGATGATGCACACATACTTCTCATAGTGCACCATCAACAGGTTGGCCAAGAAAGAGAGGAAAAAGAAGTTGGGAGATATAAAGGCAAAAAAACACCCATAGTATCCAAGGTCCTTGTTAAATTTCATTCGAGGTATACAGGGCAGGAGAACCCCGGTGAAAAAGTCAGCAAACAATAGACTGAGGAAGAAGAAGTTGGGCGTGTTGTGTAACCTCTTATTGAAGAGGATTCCAATGATGATGAAGAGGTTGGAGAGGATGATGAAGGCTGAGAGAGGGCTGGACAGAAGGATGATCAACTTTTCTTCCTTTTCTTGGGTTTCAAGATCTGAAAAATTCTGAGGATTTTCCAACTCCATCCCTTTTATAGTCAGTTACAACGACATGTCCTTAACTGATGGTTTGGGAACATTGTCCTGGGTCGTGAATGAGGTGACAACAATGGAGATGGACCCCGATGCACATGCTGAAGGGAAGAAGATACAGGAGAAGGAGTCAATCAATATGCAATGGTGGAATCTCATAGAAGACTATTTTTGGATACATTGGGGCACCTTTACTAAGGGCCGAGCACCAGTTTTCTGTCGGACTTTGCACTTTCTTTTTAGTGCAAACTGCTTGCACGTGTGTTTGAAAAGTGTCCGGGCCACATTTGTGTTGCACAAGACCCTTTTGTGTCCCGGCTGCACTGTTCTTCACACGATACAAATTTTGTCACTGAAATGGGCGTTCCGGTGCTCAGTCCGACCGTGCGCCACATTTATCATGCAGTGTCCAAAAGAAGTGTGTCGCCTGAGCCATGTTAAAGGAGCAACAAAAAAACGTGGTGCACTCTGTCAGAGCAGTGCAGGGGGCGCCAGATTCAAGTACTGAATCTGGCGCCCCCTGCACACTACACAGGCAACTGCACATAGTACACACTGCACATAGTACACACTGCACTGTTCTTAGTAAATGTGCCCCATTGTATCCATTTATAACAATTATATCTTATTACATTATTATGCATAATATGTTTCAGCCAGGCAGTACATTATCTAAGATGCTTCTGTGAAGAAGAACAGGCACTCCCACCAACACATCCCATCAATGGTACCACCTTCTCTTCATGAGCCCTGGTGGCCTGTGTCATACTATAAGCCTCTCCTCCTAAACCAAGTGGTCTGGTAACTTAGAAGCCACCTCATTCAGGGAAGCTCTGCCCCGTGCGTGCTCCTTGTGCCATCCCTTTTATGATAGAGCAATGTTCTCCTGAATTTCTCTATCCTCAGTAATGCAGGGATGGGATAGAGAGAACTGTGCAGCTGTGCAGTTTTCTGTGCAGGATGGAGGAATCGGAATGATCAGTGTTTACCTTTCTGCTGCATGAGGGGCATTTCCTAAAGCGTGGGCAGGTTTGGTACACAATTAGGTAGCATTGCCCTCCAGGGACCATAAAAGGGAGTTTCTAGCGTGTGGCCATTGATGAACTATAGGGGTCAGTAGACGTTGTGCGGCTGTTATCCTGCCTGGCACCACCCATAAAAGTCATCTCATGTGCTGATTCCACTGCTGGAAGGGAGATCTAATCAGCTGATGTGTGGACCCCCAAAGATTGAATAATTATGATCTCTCCAATGAATGGGATCAATGAGCTGGAGAAAGACTTTGTAGCTGATAGTTTCAAGTGCTCAGGATACGGGTTTTTGGGTTTAAATGCTGCCACGCAGAATCAGAACCAAGTCCAAGTAAGGACATCGTCCGAAACGCGTAGGATGATTCTTTCAATGGGGGAGATTTATCATAAGTCTCGTAGAGCAGAACTGATAAATCTCCCCCGTTATGTGTAGATCCTCATGTACCATATCATTATATTGGACATCTAAATAAAGTTTCACAATTTTATTTGGAGGTACCGCAGGGGGTTTTTTCCAAGTCCTCGGTTACAACAATTTGCTTTATCCGCAGTCATATCCAGTACATTAGAATCAGCCCCCTGCCCTAGACCACCAGAGATATTAGGATTAACCTCTCTGTGACCTAGACCACTTGCTATACCTACATTAACCCCTCCATTATCCTATAGCAACATGGATACTGATAAACCCCTTCACTACCCTGCACCACTGGAGATGTCACGGCCCAAAATCACAGGACACCAAGGATTCTGACCGGCTTCAGTGCTGTGTGACCGAAGAGAACAGTGACACTACCTAAGACTATGTTCACACGGACGTATGGGGGACGTATATACAGCCAATATACGTCCCCCATAGATCGCAATGAACTCACGGCGCCCAACGGGAGCGGTACGGTGCAGCACACGTGCAGCCCCTTACTGCTCCGTACCTTGTACAAAGATAGGACATGTCCTATTGTTTGACGGAGTACAGCGCCGTGCGCCATATATCCCTATGGAGTGGGGCGGGGGTGAGCAGTACTCTGCCCCTCCTCCTCTCCCCCAGCACTGCCCTGTGCCCGCTCTGTTACGGTGTGATGGGCAACAGCAGTGTGAATGTAACCTAACTGCCCTCCATCACCAGGGAGGCTGATACATATGGAGGGCATCGGAGGGGGCCCATTGGGAGCCCGGGGCCACCCATTACACCTGTTGCAGATGTCTCTATAAACCGTGCACCGGTTCCAGGTGTTACATTGTATAATGTGGCTGCGAGCCGGCGGCGAGGAAATCTATTTCCCTCCATTGAGTTTACGAGTTTTCCCCTGGTCACAAATGACTTTCCTAGAAAACTATAGCAACCGCTCGCTTTATGGTCAGGGATGGGTCCAGAGCCATAAAAAGATCACCAAATTCTCTCCTCTTTATGGGGGCGTTGGAGTCCAAATGCATAAACATCCGTGCAGAGAATGGAGATTTTATAGCCGCTGCCAGATATAGTGTTATAGTCAGCAAACAGGTGAGGAAATGGAAAGCCAGGAGCGCGGTCACCGGGTGTATCACGGGGGCAGAACATGGCGGATGTGGCGCCAAATATAGACCTGACCAGACATCATTACACTCATAGGGATTGTTACCGGAGCGCCGTCCCCATATAACACAGTCTATAAGCTCACAGTGTCATGAGATACAAGGGATCTCAGTCCTGCAAATTGATCCAAAGCGTGCCTGACTGATGAGCTGCGTATCTAAGCCTATAATGTGTGATACACAGCTCAGCAAAAAGTATCTAAATGATACGGTCTACATATCTACAGTGTTTAACCTCTTCCTGTGGGATAATGTGAGCTGCAGAGTTGTATCTAAGATTATGATGTAATGTTTATGAGCCAATCTGTGTATCTAATCCCATCCTGTGTGATACTGACTGCTGAGCTGTGTATCTAATCCCATCCTGTGTGATACTGACTGCTGAGCTGTGTATCTAATCCTATCCTGTGTGATACTGTCTGCTGAGCTGTGTATCTAATCCTATCCTGTGTGATACTGTCTGCTGAGCTGTGTATCTAATCCCATCCTGTGTGATACTGACTGCTGAGCTGTGTATCTAATCCCATCCTGTGTGATACTGACTGCTGAGCTGTGTATCTAATCCTCTCCTGTGTGATACTGTCTGCTGAGCTGTGTATCTAATCCCATCCTGTGTGATACTGCCTGCTGAGCTATGTATCTAATCCTATCCTGTGTGATACTGTCTGCTGAGCTGTGTATCTAATCCCATCCTGTGTGATACTGACTGCTGAGCTGTGTATCTAATCCCATCCTGTGTGATACTGACTGCTGAGCTGTGTATCTAATCCTATCCTGTGTGATACTGTCTGCTGAGCTGTGTATCTAATCCTATCCTGTGTGATACTGTCTGCTGAGCTGTGTATCTAATCCCATCCTGTGTGATACTGACTGCTGAGCTGTGTATCTAATCCCATCCTGTGTGATACTGACTGCTGAGCTGTGTATCTAATCCTCTCCTGTGTGATACTGTCTGCTGAGCTGTGTATCTAATCCCATCCTGTGTGATACTGCCTGCTGAGCTATGTATCTAATCCTATCCTGTGTGATACTGTCTGCTGAGCTGTGTATCTAATCCCATCCTGTGTGATACTGACTGCTGAGCTGTGTATCTAATCCTCTCCTGTGTGATACTGACTGCTGAGCTGTGTATCTAATCCTCTCCTGTGTGATACTGACTGCTGAGCTGTGTATCTAATCCCATCCTGTGTGATACTGGCTGCTGAGCTGTGTATCTAATCCTATCATGTGTGATACTCTGTGATGAAATGTATCTAATCCTATCCTGTGTGATACTGTCTGCTGAGTTGTGTATCTAATCCTATCCTGTGTGATACTGTCTCCTGAGCTGCGTATCTAATCCTATCCTGTGTGATACTGGCTGCTGAGCTGTGTATCTAATCCCATCCTGTGTGATACTGGCTGCTGAGCTGTGTATCTAATCCCATCCTGTGTGATACTGTCTGCTGAGCTGTGTATCTAATCCTATCCTGTGTGATACTGCCTGCTGAGCTGTGTATCTCATCCTATCCTGTGTGATACTGCTGAGCTGTGGATCTAATCCCATCCTGTGTGATACTGTCTGCTGAGCTGTGTATCTAATCCTATCCTGTGTGATACTGACTGCTGAGCTGTGTATCTAATCCTATCCTGTGTGATATTGTCTGCTGAGCTGTGGATCTAATCCTATCCTGTGTGATACTGACTGCTGAGCTGTGTATCTAATCCTATCCTGTGTGATACTGTCTGCTGAGCTGTGGATCTAATCCTATCCTGTGTGATACTGACTGCTGAGCTGTGTATCTAATACTATCATGTGTGATACAGTCTGCTGAGCTGTGTATCTAATCCTCTCCTGTGTGATACTGTCTGCTGAGCTGTGTATCTAATCCTCTCCTGTGTGATACTGGCTGCTGAGCTGTGTATCTAATCCCATCCTGTGTGATACTGGCTGCTGAGCTGTGTATCTAATCCTCTCCTGTGTGATACTGTCTGCTGAGCCGTGTATCTAATCCGATCCTGTGTGATACTGCCTGCTGAGCTGTGTATCTAATCCTATCCTGTGTGATACTGTCCGCTGAGCTGTGTATCTAATCCTATCCTGTGCGATACTGTCTGCTGAGCTGTGTATCTAATCCCATCCTGTGTGATACTGTCTGCTGAGCTGTGTATCTAATCCTATCCTGTGTGATATTGTCTGCTGAGCTGTGTATCTAATACTATCATGTGTGATACAGTCTGCTGAGCTGTGTATCTAATCCCATCCTGTGTGATACTGTCTGCTGAGCTGTGTATCTAATCCTATCCTGTGTGATACTGTCTGCTGAGCTGTGTATCTAATCCTATCCTGTGTGATACTGACCGCTGAGCTGTGTATCTAATCCTATCCTGTGTGATACTGTCTGCTGAGCTGTGTATCTAATCCCATCCTGTGTGATACTGGCTGCTGAGCTGTGTATCTAATCCTATCCTGTTTGATACTGTCTGCTGAGCTGTGTGTCTAATCCCATCCTGTGTGATACTGTCTGCTGAGCTGTGTATCTAATCCTATCCTGTGTGATACTGTCTGCTGAGCTGTGTATCTAATCCTCTCCTGTGTGATACTGTCTGCTGAGCTGTGTATCTAATCCCATCCTGTGTGATACTGCCTGCTGAGCTGTGTATCTAATCCTATCCTGTGTGATACTGACTGCTGAGCTGTGTATCTAATCCTATCCTGTGTGATACTGTCTGCTGAGCTGTGGATCTAATCCTATCCTGTGTGATACTGACTGCTGAGCTGTGTATCTAATACTATCATGTGTGATACAGTCTGCTGAGCTGTGTATCTAATCCTCTCCTGTGTGATACTGTCTGCTGAGCTGTGTATCTAATCCTCTCCTGTGTGATACTGGCTGCTGAGCTGTGTATCTAATCCCATCCTGTGTGATACTGGCTGCTGAGCTGTGTATCTAATCCTCTCCTGTGTGATACTGTCTGCTGAGCCGTGTATCTAATCCGATCCTGTGTGATACTGCCTGCTGAGCTGTGTATCTAATCCTATCCTGTGTGATACTGTCCGCTGAGCTGTGTATCTAATCCTATCCTGTGCGATACTGTCTGCTGAGCTGTGTATCTAATCCCATCCTGTGTGATACTGTCTGCTGAGCTGTGTATCTAATCCCATCCTGTGTGATACTGTCTGCTGAGCTGTGTATCTAATCCTATCCTGTGTGATACTGTCTGCTGAGCTGTGTATCTAATCCTATCCTGTGTGATACTGACCGCTGAGCTGTGTATCTAATCCTATCCTGTGTGATACTGTCTGCTGAGCTGTGTATCTAATCCCATCCTGTGTGATACTGGCTGCTGAGCTGTGTATCTAATCCTATCCTGTTTGATACTGTCTGCTGAGCTGTGTGTCTAATCCCATCCTGTGTGATACTGTCTGCTGAGCTGTGTATCTAATCCTATCCTGTGTGATACTGTCTGCTGAGCTGTGTATCTAATCCTCTCCTGTGTGATACTGTCTGCTGAGCTGTGTATCTAATCCCATCCTGTGTGATACTGCCTGCTGAGCTGTGTATCTAATCCTATCATGTGTGATACTCTGTGATGAAATGTATCTAATCCTATCCTGTGTGATACTGACTGCTGAGCTGTGTATCTAATCCTATCATGTGTAATACTGCCTGCTGAGCTGTGTATCTAATCCTATCATGTGTGATACTCTGTGATGAAATGTATCTAATCCTATCCTGTGTGATACTGTCTCCTGAGCTGCGTATCTAATTCTATCCTGTGTGATACTGTCTGCCGAGTGGTGTATCCAATCCTATCATAAGTCATACACTGAGCAGCAGAAAGTATCTAAATGAAATGTTGTATCTAATCTAATCATGTGTGATACAGTCCTGCTGAGCCATGTATCTGAACCTGGCCTACCAGTTATGTGTGATACTGTCGGCTGGGTTGTGTATCTAAGCCTACCATGTGTGATACTCTCTGCTAATCCTGCGTGATGCTGTGTGCTGAGTTGTATAATTAAATTGATCACATGTGACATTGTTTCCAGTGTTAATGTATCT
Organism: Engystomops pustulosus; assembly: GCF_040894005.1. Taxonomy (NCBI): domain Eukaryota; kingdom Metazoa; phylum Chordata; class Amphibia; order Anura; family Leptodactylidae; genus Engystomops; species Engystomops pustulosus. Next base: position 118,818,060 of record NC_092418.1, on the reverse strand, counting down.
AAGTTTATGATGTGTGATACAGTTTGTCAAGCTGTTGTTTCATAGTCTATCCTGTATCTAAGCCCAGGATGGTCCAGCACTGGGCTCCGCATCCATTATTGTGCGGTGTAATGAGGTGTGACATGTGGGGGTTAATGTTTAACCTCTGAATATGGCAGCGCTCGGGATTCAGGGGTCGCGGATGTTTGGGGAGATGTAGTAATATCTGGCGACATGTAGAAGTGGCGAATATTCCTCGGAGGGTAAATACAGTTTCTAGGCGTCCGGGAGAATGCGGCTTCCCATCCGAACCGCTCTGCAAACAGACTTATTACAAGGCAAACACGGACGTGGCCACCGGGTGGGAAACCCAGCAAATTATTAACTTCCTGCCCAAAATGCGCAAAAAACGGACAATCAAATCTGTCAGCAAATGCAACATTATGGTCAATGCGTTCTAGAAACCGCCGCAGCACAAAGCAACATGAAGGTCGTCGCATAATATAGAGATGGCAGCTTCTCAGAGCTACAGGGGATGCAGGTTACGCTGTGGTTTTGTCACAGTGTGCTAGGACCATGATCCCCATCCTGTGTGTCTCCAGCTGCTAATGGACTACAACTCCCATTATGTCCTGACTATGGAACAGCACAAACATCTCCCTTCTGATACATTGTAACAAACTATAAGGACAGGCTGGAGGTTTAAGATGCTGATGTGAGGTGCCTTGACTGGATGCAATTGTAACAAACCTTCAGCTGTGAAACGTAATTTAAAACTATGGGGTTTTTTTTAGCCTCCGGAGGTTGGAGGAATGGTATACTTCACTGACAACAAGCAGAGATCTTAAAATGGCAACGATGTGAGACACAGGATGTAGATCTGTGCTCACATTTCTATGTCCTGTGTTTTATAAGGTGCAAAAGTATAGAGATCAGACTGAGTCACTTCGGATGTATTGTAGCAAACCCTCAGCAGTGACAAGCTCTAGATCCAGATCAGTTTTGACAATCTCTATGTAAGCAATGGGGGGGGGGGGGGGGGGGGCACGGATCCTTTGTTCTCTGGAGTCGTCATACTATAGCAGCGCCAGTATCTTTCTAATTTGTCTGTTTTATGGTTTTTCGCTACTATTTAGCTGCTTTTATGGTTGTTATTAGTTTTGAGCGCATAAAGTCTCTAATTTGCTCTAAAAAGAAAAGTTGCAAAACAAAGAAAACATCTTGAAAAGAAACATTTAGTAAGGCCCCTTCCACACTAGCATTTTTCACGCGCGAGTTCTGCACGTGCTTTTGACGCGCAGAACTTGCATTGCACTCTGTCCTATTGTTTCCAATGGGCCTTTCCTCATTTGCGTTGTTTTTCACGCGCGTGCTTGCGTTTGTTTTGACGCGTGTCAAAATCGCAGCATGCTCTACTTTTGCGTTTCACGCGCACCATTCAAGTCTATGGAGACGCATCAAAAATGCATTGCACTCGCAAGCAATGCAAGTGCAACGCGAGTGCAATGCGTTTTAAATGGATGGGTTGCTAGGTGACATGAATAATTCCCCTGCTCGAGATCGAGCATTTCATTAAAAAAACACAGTGAAGAATAGAATAAAAACACTGAACACAGGATCATTTAAGTGAAAAACACAGTAAAGAACACAGTGAAGAATAGATTACAGATGTGTGAAGAACACATTGCAGGGGTTTCCATACATCTGCAATGTGTTCTTCACACATATATATTGTTCTTCACATGCTATTTTGTTCGCACCGTTCCGCGCGTATCTCCCGACAAGTAAGCAGATGTGCCGAACATCTGTAATCTATTCTGCACTGTGTTCTGCACTGTGTTTTTCACTTAAATGATCCTGTGGTCACTGTTTTTATTCTATTCTTAACTGTTCTTCACATCTGATAACTTGTCGGGAGATAATATACGCGCAGAACAGTGAAGAATAGATCGCAGATGTTTCCATACACCTGATAACTTATCAGAAGACATTCTTTTTCAATTAAATAAAACATTTTATTCCTGAACCATGGTCCCTTTGAAAAAGTCCCATTGACTTAAAAAACGTGCGTGAAAAACGCACCGAAAACGCAAAAAAAACGCGAACAACACGCGCGTGAAAAACGCAAAAACGCTAATGACTCCAAGGAAAAATGGAACAAAAACGCAGCCAAAAACGTCAGTTTTTCACGCATTGCACCCTGACGTGAAATGCAACGCTAGTGGGGAAGGGGCCTAACACTACAACACGCACACCCAACCCTTAACTGCTTAAGACCCCGGCATAGTCGCTAACATGCACCTAAAAAGTTCTAAAAAATGGAAAATAAAAAACATGCAAAAAGAGAGAAAAAAAAAGTTAAAATAAAGATATGTGTCACCCAATCTCTCCTTTCATTGACAGCAAGCAGAGGTTTCGAATAATGAAGAGGAATTTAAACATAAAATATACAAATACAAAAGTTGCGGTAATTTTCATCATAAGATGATTTCTCTTAAAGGGATCTCCTATTCACATCCAGGGGCGTAACTTGAGGGGGTGCAGAGGGTGGGGTGGCACCAGGGCCCAAGAGGGTCAGGGGGCCCATAAGGTGTCACTTTCCCATATGAGGAGACTAGTACTATAAACCAGACATTATAGTCGGGGGCCCGGCACAGACATTGCACTGGGGGCCCTCAGATTCAGGTTACGCCCCTGTCCACATCCCTCTGTTATTCTTCCTACAAATAAGGAATGAATTGACAACTGCTTGTTATACATTTGGGGGTGTCTGTGCATCTGACACTATGTAGACGAGTTACACCCAGATGAATAACAGAGGAACCATGTAACAAGCTTCAATCATTCCTCTGTTATTCCTCCTGGAAACGTGACCACTTAGTGTTACCATCCCTTGAAAAGTGGTAACACCTACTTGTCAATATATTCTTTAATAACTTCTGCAGCTTTTTAAAACTCTTCCATTTCCAACATTTATAAGATCTCTGCTTGCTGTCAGTGAATAGTCACATTCTTCTATAACGACTTATAATACTGAAGGGTTGTTACAGTTGTTTCCTGCGTAGACCATTCGATTCAGCAGCTGTGGCTCGCTCCTCTTCTCTTAGTTTGTTACAATGTATCAGTGCAGGTAACCTGTATCGGTCAGGAATGTCTAGGCTGGATACAACTGTAACATTCGTTACCTGGGGGCAGATATGCAGAGGTCTCAGATTTGGGGTGTAATAACGAATATTCCTGTTCAGTGACAACAAGCAGAGTTTGTATCAATGATGAGGATGTGAAAAATGAATTACACTGGAGGGTCACACAGAGGCTTGTATGGACCACCGTGGCCCCTCGTACCGATACTTAGTGTACAGGTCATGAATATTCATCCAGCTCCAGAAATACACGGCTGTTTTATGCTACTACATTATGGAGCGGAAAGAGAAGTTTCTTTAGTTGCACATTGTAACAAACCTTCAGCTGTGTAAAAGGCGATAAATGCAGATAAGATGTTTCCATTCACTGACTGCTTGCAGAGAGTTTATTCTATAAAGTTTTCTATCTGCATTTTTTTCATAATATAAATATTTGGTGAACATTTGGGAAGTTGGAAACTTTCGGCTATTAGTTATTAGCTCCATGTGGAAGCGACGACGTCCGCTGGTGCGGCACAAGATCTAGTAATAACCATCAGATCTTGTCTGCATAAAGATGTAGCAGATATTAACACGGGACACGGGAGCATTGAAGGGAATGGGATGTTAGGGGTTAAATGTCCGGTTAACCCTTCCAGTCACATCACACGTGTAAGGTCTTACATAGGACTGCACATCACATCCAGAAGTGCAGAGCACAATGACACACTCAGCTCTGCTGCATCAGTAACTGGGTGATAGGAGTATCCCAAACAATAATCCACTCACCATCCACAGGCGGAGCCCCTGAGGCGTCCCTGAAGCCGATGTGTAATGGGGTCCAGTCCTGACGGTTCTAAACTCCGGTCCCTCTGTCCTGGGAGTGATCTGAGAGCCGGATCCAGGGGACGTCCTGCGATGCTCTGCAGCCGATCCCTCCCCCCTGACCATCCGCATCTACAAGAGGAGGAAATCCTCCAACCCCAAGGAAAGAGGGTGGCTGAGTGCTGTATCTAAGCCACACCGTATCACACAGGAGAGGATAAGATACACAGCTCAGCAGACAGTATTGCACAGGATAGGATTAGATACACAGCTCAGCAGACAGTATCACACAGGATGGGATTAGATACACAGCTCAGCAGGCAGTATCACACAGGATAGGATTAGATACACAGCTCAGCAGTCAGTATCACACAGGATGGGATTAGATACACAGCTCAGCAGGCAGTATCACACAGGATAGGATTAGATACACAGCTCAGCAGACAGTATCACACAGGGGAGGATTAGATACACAGCTCAGCAGACAGTATCACACAGGATAGGATTAGATACACAGCTCAGCAGACAGTATCACACAGGATAGGATTAGATACACAGCTCAGCAGACGGTATCACACAGGAGAGGATTAGATACACAGCTCAGCAGACTGTGTCACACAGGAGATGATTAGATACACAGCTCAGCAGGCTGTATCACACAGGATAGGATTAGATACACAGCTCAGCAGGCTGTATCACACAGGATAGGATTAGATACACAGCTCAGCAGTCAGTATCACACAGGATAGGATTAGATACACAGCTCAGCAGTCAGTATCACACAGGAGAGGATTAGATACACAGCTCAGCAGACAGTATCACACAGGATAGGATTAGATACACAGCTCAGCAGACAGTATCACACAGGATAGGATTAGATACACAGCTCAGCAGACAGTATCACACAGGATAGGATTAGATACACAGCTCAGCAGACAGTATCACACATGATAGGATTAGATACACAGCTCAGCAGTCAGTATCACACAGGATAGGATTAGATACACAGCTCAGCAGTCAGTATCACACAGGAGAGGATTAGATACACAGCTCAGCAGACAGTATCACACAGGATAGGATTAGATACACAGCTCAGCAGACAGTATCACACAGGATAGGATTAGATACACAGCTCAGCAGACAGTATCACACAGGATAGGATTAGATACACAGCTCAGCAGACAGTATCACACAGGATAGGATTAGATACACAGCTCAGCAGACAGTATCACACAGGATAGGATTAGATACACAGCTCAGCAGACAGTATCACACAGGATAGGATTAGATACACAGCTCAGCAGACAGTATCACACAGGATAGGATTAGATACATGGACACATTGGGGGACATTTGTTATGGACTTTTTGGGGTGAAATTTTTGGCGCACAGTTACAGCTATGGACTTCCATTTTACCTTAATAAACGTAGAGACAGTTCTAAAGTTTTTCGGTCATGCGCCAATTCATTAACCCCTTGCGCCACCATCTAATATCCCAAGATTGGTGCACCAAGAACACGGCCCCCACTGTTCCTCTATTTACCTTTCCAGAATTTTCCTCTTTTTTATGTATTTAATGTTCTGGAATAACTTGTTCAAATTTATAAATCAAGAGGACTGACTGTGACCTGCCCAAAAACTTCCCAAAATAATCACATGGCGCCCATCACGTGGATCAGTGCATCTCATTGTCACCGTGTGTCATGCTGAGACTTGTAGTGCCGCACACAGCAGCTGCAGAGCCTCTGCCTCCTGATGTACAGCGCCACCTGGTGGCTGAGAACTGAACAGCAAATTACTTGTCACAATCACTTTCACTTCCAGATTCATGAACTTGGATATTTCCTGAGTTTGGTTAAATAAACAGCGGAGTCTGGAAGACGCGTCCATCATGAAGAACCAGAAATGAGAACAGATCCCAGGCCAGGAGAGAACTTCAAGAAGCCGCAGGCTATATATTCCCCATCCCTGAGGCAGTGCACATAACACAAGTGCAGATAGTGGAGGTTGCCCTGCAGTGCTGCCTCCTCTGTGCTCTAAACAGACCAATATCTGAGCTAAGATCAATTCCATGATGCCTCAGCTAAGCATCACATGGGCAGCTAGAGACTGTTCCATGTTTGCCTGCTGGGAGGACAGTGTTATTATCTTTCTCTATAACCTCCTAAAATCCAAGAGACCATAAGTATACAGTCAGGGAGGCTGCACCTTCATCTCCTACATCCTGTGTGACAGGGGACTGCCTAATCTTCAGTAGCAGCAGCTTTGCTGAGGACTTGTGTTGCCCCCTTGTAATAGGGAGCGGAGATGGGGGGTAACCCATAGCAGCCGCTGTGTAGCCGCAGAGAGGTTTCCCACACTGTGACACTTCCTTATCTTCAGTGATATTAGTCCATAGAAGTTTCTCAGCTCCGGCCCTTATCAGAGGGGTATTTATTCTCTGACCCGGATGTTGGTGTAACCTCAGGATCTTATTGTCCCCTGCCCCGGGCCGATAACTCTGTGTGTCCCTGGTAAACCTCCTAATGGTCCATTATTGGTCCAAAACACACAGAGGACAGGAGGACAAGACTCTCAGCATGAGCCCGAGCGCTGCAAGGACCAACGGCGCTCACATGGTACAAAATCACAATAACACTGATACTGACACACTGTGACGCACCGAGTGCAGAGCACAACACAGGGATTCCGAGTCTGTGTCATTTATAATCACCAGCAGGGGGCAGTGTCCTTCTATAATCACTAGGGGAGACTGTCCAATACCATGGCCCCCACATCATCACACCAGCAGGGGGCAGTGTCCTCCTATCACTGCTAGGGGAGACTGTCCTATACCATGGCCCCCCACATCATCACACCAGCAGGGGGCAGTGTCCTCCTATCACTGCTGGGGGTAACTGTCCTATACCATGGCCCCCCACATCATCACACCAGCAGGGGGCAGTGTCCTCCTATCACTGCTGGGGGTAACTGTCCTATACCATGGCCCCCCACATCATCACACCAGCAGGAGGCAGTGTGTCCTCCTATCACTACTAGGGGTGACTGTCCTATACCATGGCCCCCACATCATCACACCAGCAGGGGGCAGTGTGTCCTCCTATCACTACTAGTGGTAACTGTCCTGCACCATGGCTCCCCACACCAGCAGGGGGCAGTGTCCTTCTATAATCACTAGGGGAGACTGTCCAATACCATGGCCCCCACATCATCACACCAGCAGGGGGCAGTGTCCTCCTATCACTGCTAGGGGAGACTGTCCTATACCATGGCCCCCCACATCATCACACCAGCAGGGGGCAGTGTCCTCCTATCACTGCTGGGGGTAACTGTCCTATACCATGGCCCCCCACATCATCACACCAGCAGGGGGCAGTGTCCTCCTATCACTGCTGGGGGTAACTGTCCTATACCATGGCCCCCCACATCATCACACCAGCAGGAGGCAGTGTGTCCTCCTATCACTACTAGGGGTGACTGTCCTATACCATGGCCCCCACATCATCACACCAGCAGGGGGCAGTGTGTCCTCCTATCACTACTAGTGGTAACTGTCCTGCACCATGGCTCCCCACACCAGCAGGGGGCAGTGTCCTCCTATCACTACTAGGGGTGACTGTCCTATACCATGACCCCCACATCATCACACCAGCAGGGGGCAGTGTCCTCCTATCACTGCTAGGGGAGACTGTCCTATACCATGGCCCCCCACATCATCACACCAGCAGGGGGCAGTGTCCTCCTATCACTGCTGGGGGTAACTGTCCTATACCATGGCCCCCCACATCATCACACCAGCAGGGGGCAGTGTATCCTCCTATCACTACTAGGGGTGACTGTCCTATACCATGGCCCCCACATCATCACACCAGCAGGGGGCAGTGTGTCCTCCTATCACTACTAGTGGTAACTGTCCTGCACCATGGCTCCCCACACCAGCAGGGGGCAGTGTCCTCCTATCACTACTAGGGGTGACTGTCCTATACCATGACCCCCACATCATCACACCAGCAGGGGGCAGTGTCCTCCTATCACTACTAGGGGTGACTGTCCTATACCATGGCCCCCACATCATCAAAGCAGCAGGGGGCAGTGTCCTCCTATCACTGCTGGGGGTAACTGTCCTATACCATGGCCCCCACATCATCACACCAGCAGGGGGCAGTGTCCTCCTATCACTGCTGGGGGTAACTGTCCTATACCATGGCCCCCACATCATCACACCAGCAGGGGGCAGCGTGTCCTCCTATCACTACTAGGGGTGACTGTCCTATACCATGACCCCCACATCATCACACCAGCAGGGGGCAGTGTCCTCCTATCACTGCTGGGGGTAACTGTCCTATACCATGGCCCCCACATCATCACACCAGCAGGGGGCAGTGTCCTCCTATCACTGCTGGGGGTAACGGTCCTATACCATGGCCCACACATCATCACACCAGCAGGGGGCAGTGTCCTCCTATCACTACTAGGGGTGACTGTCCTATACCATGACCCCCACATCATCACACCAGCAGGGGGCAGCGTGTCCTCCTATCACTGCTGGGGGTAACTGTCCTATACCATGGCCCCCACATCATCACACCAGCAGGGGGCAGTGTCCTCCTATCACTGCTAGGGGTGACTGTCCTATACCATGGCCCCCACATCATCACACCAGCAGGGGGCAGTGTGTCCTCCTATCACTGCTAGGGGTGACTGTCCTATACCATGGCCCCACATCATCTCACCAGCAGGGGGCAGTGTCCTCCTATCACTGCTAGGGGTGACTGTCCTATATCATGGCTCCCACATCATCACACCAGCAGGGGGCAGTGTGTCCTCCTATCACTACTAGGGGTGACTGTCCTATACCATGACCCCCACATCATCACACCAGCAGGGGGCAGCGTGTCCTCCTATCACTACTAGGGGTGACTGTCCTATACCATGGCCCCCCACATCATCACACCAGCAGGGGGCAGTGTATCCTCCTATCACTACTAGGGGTGACTGTCCTATACCATGACCCCCACATCATCACACCAGCAGGGGGCAGTGTCCTCCTATCACTTCTGGGGGTGACTGACTGTCCTGCACCATGGCTCCCCACACCAGCAGGGGGCAGTGCGTCCTCCTATCATTTTTAGGGGGGCGATAGTCCTATACCATGGCTCCAATCATCAACACACCAGCAGGGGGCAGTCGCAAATTCCCAAAAAGTTTGACCCCCGTTTTTTTTTCTTTTACAAAATTTTCTTAAGTTTTTGGCTATTTTTGACTTCCTAATTCTGGTTTCCAGATCCTGTATCATATCGAAGAGCGATAGAGAACGTCAGGGAATCAATGAATGACTTTTTATATTTTATGAAACACTTTTCTTTTTTTTAAAGAATTTTTTGATACGTTGAAAATAAGGAACACTGGACAACTGGTATAAGAAAGCCTCCTCTTTAATAGTCTACAGCCTCATTCACACACAGAAATAACACAAGTCGTATAAATAATTGGGCGACTGCATTCAGGATCACAGGCGTCGTCATAGGAGGAGGGAAATTAAACAAAACTTTCACCTCCTGCAGCTCTTTACAGACTGATAGCCGCCGCTCTGCAGATTCCGGAACAGTTGGAATTTTCTTTCTAGCTTCTACCGTTCCAGAGCAATCAGTTCCAGAAGTTGAAGCTGATAGGTCCTAGCTCCTCCCACATGACTCATTAGCAGATTAGTTTCTAAAACTAACGACACAGATTTCTCAGGAACGGTAGAAGCTAGAGGAAAAATTCCAACTGCACTGGGCTCAGTGGAGCACAACCTACACAGTGTTGGGGTCGGTGGTGAAGGTGAAAGGTCCCCTTTAAAGGCGATTTTTAGGTGCAAAAAGGCACTCACATCACAAATCTGAACCAGCTCCTATTTAATGACCAAAACGTTCATATATTTAGAAGTCGGCAGTGATCCCGCTGTCTGTGGCCTATGCTGGAGAAGCGGCTGTATTGGGGGAGGGGCAAATTCATAAAGAAAAAAAAAAAACAGACAAGGGAAGCAAATTCCTCCAATTATATTTCAAGTAACAGATAAATAACACGTTTCTCTGTATAAAAGTATCTGAACAGTAAAGAGGGAGGGCAGTCCGGTACAATACGGCTGCCCGGAAATTATAACCACTACTGATATAATAGTCAGTATTGCGCTTTACGCTTTTTAGTTTTTTTGTTTTTTTTTTGCCTGTCGCTTTTACCTCTCATCTAATTTTAGGATTCGTTCTATAAACTTCTATCCCAGTTCCATAAAAACAAGTCCAACAAATTCATATATATATCCGAGATATATACATTTACACATTGTACATTATAAATTTTTTTTTTTTTTTATTATATTTTCTCAGCCTAGCCTTGCAAAAGTAATGTAAAGAGCCCTTACATATCATAAGAAAAAAACAAAAAACCCCAAAAACTCCATCTCATGCTCGGAGGATATAAATTTACCTGAAATTTTAAATATATTTTTTATAGATCCCCCCCCCATTTTGCTCCCTATGTAAATCCAGTTAAATTAAACTTCCTACAAAATTAGGATAAGGATGGAATTAGGAAAAAAAAAACAAAAACAGAAATGGGTTGGTGCCCACCTGCTGAACACTACAACTCCCAGCATGCCCCGGCTGTAATCTAAATAGAAATATAGGATAATTCTGCCACTGGATTGGAGAATTATTTTACTGTAAATATAAATCTCCTGTAAAAACCGGAAACGTCCAGGCTCTCGATACGTTTTGGTTGCATTTTTTATTGCGTTTTGAAACGCATCACGACAGCTGAGAGGAGGTTATTTTCCGAATTACATTACTGTTAACATTTGCGTTAACATAGCATTTGCATTGCGTTTTGTAAAGGCATATGTCAACAATGTGTTTAAGCTAACATTTTGTTAACGCATATATTGATAATGAGTTTGGTAACATTTTGTTAACACATTGGTAACATGTGCGTAAACGTCGTTTTAACACAACTTCTTGTAAACGCAAATGTTAACAGTAATGTAATTCGGAAAATCACCTCATCTCAGCTGCCATGATGCGTTTCAAAACTCAGTGAAAACGCAACCAAATGCGCTGTGTGACCGCGCCCCAACTCAGTATCAGTATCTCCATCCTTATACCCCTCCCCCAGACCCTCAAAAAAAAAATTGAAAATTCTGTGAAATCTAGATACATGTGACTCTACGTACATACAACGTATAAGTACGTTAACAGATGCATCCGCAGCGCCATAACAGGTACAGGAGAGAACAGATCGCCGGCCTCCTTAAAGGGACGGTCATAGGGGGTGGGGCTTTACAGTGAGCAGACGGGCGCAGAGGATCAGGCGCGTCTAGCGGTCGGGTCGCTGCACACAGAATACTTTCGCCTTGTGATCGCCGGAGGCGGTGACCACGATGGAAGCGTCTCTGAAAAACAGGAAATCAAAATGATCAAAAAGCCGTTTCAGAATCAGGCCACGCCCCCAAATCACAGGGGGCGTCCAATTACAGCAGATCCAGGATGTTCATGTAAAGTTGTTAAATTTTACAAAATACTTTTTTTTCTATATTTCACAATTTTAAATGAAATTTTAATTCCTGCACCTGAACGTTTTGTTTGCAAAGACACTTTGTTACTTACCGAATAACATCCCAGGTTATCAAAAATATCCAAAAATCTAGTCTGGTCAAAAGTGCGGTCGGCCCTATGATCACCGAAATGTGGCGATATGGAACGCGACTGATGACAGGAAGTCACATGATTTTACCACGTAACCTAGGGCGGAGCTTCAAGAAGACTTGTGAGGAAGTGACATCAGTGCAGGGATAGCTCCACCCCTGAGGATCTGACATCACCAATTCTTTCCACATAACTCCGCCCCCTCTACATCTGCAGCCGCCACACACTTTGCGCACAAATGGTTTTTGCTTTACAACCGGCAGTAGAGGCGGATACTCACTTGTTAAGTGCAAAGTCCAGGATCTCGGCGGAGTGGCCGCAGTATTCACTGATCATTTTCCCAGATCTGGAGTCCCACAGACGGACGGCCCCGTCCAGGCTGCAGGTGTAGATGACAGGAGAGTTGTCCTCCCACAGGAGCTGGACGATGCCGGACTGAAGAACAGAGGAGAAGGTCAGCGGCCAACCATAACTATCCCCCACATCCTCATCTAGAGCCGCGGAGGATGACATGACCCCAAGGGAACCCAAGGATGTCAGATCTATGGGCCACAGCAAGTAATGAGTGTACACAAGTCAGAGAAAACCCACGGAAATATGAAGTTCAGATGTGGAATCAGACCTTTGTGTGTGTTGTTAGTAGCAGCAGGACTGTCACATATGGATTTATATTCCAGGATTGTAGCTTCTCCAAGAGCACAGGAGATCTGTCCTCACACTGCTGTGCTCTGTGCATGAAAATGCTACACAACTCCTTCCATTTATAAGGAATGAAACCTGTAGAGGCTTCTGGTTGCTCGGCAGCAGCTGTGAAGCAGCTCAATACTGCACAGAGAACAGCAGTGTGAGGAAAATCCTTGAATGTAAATCCTAAATTTCCCAGCTCTGCTGCTATGATTACACCTCTCCATGGACGATACCTTATACTGGCTGCAGAGAGCACAGAGCAAAGTCATTTGAGAAACAAGCCCCCCCCCCCCCCCCCCCAGAAGAATCCCGGAATATATCACAGTCCTGCTGTTACTAACAATACACATAGAGGTATCACTACACATCTATCCAGGGACTATTCCCAGCACTGGCTGTCCTGAAGCCTACATGTGCACGAGGTATACTCAGAGATCACTCACTTCGTGCTGACACCGGTGTCTCAGAGTCTGTGTAGACACGTCATAGATTGCCAGAGTCCCATCGAGGTAGCCGACGGCGGCCAGAGGCAGACTGCAAAGACAGAGGGGGTTCAGTGACTAGTCCGGACACCCCTCCTTATACCCTGCCGTGGTCTCTTCCACAACACTTGACTGCATCACTTTGGAACAGACCACTGTACACAGGCACATGAGGGGTGTTCCAATTACACTATAAAAACACGGAAAAAACTGTCCTTTAGTCTGGTTTTCCATTATTTGAAGTGCAAATACCTCCTCATTATCTACCCAGAAGATAAATTAATGGGTAAGGGATGCAGCTTTGCATAGAGGTCTAAAAGGGGTCTTCACATTCCAGCAAAATTGCCATCATTGTTTATAGGATTGAGGGTGCGGTCACACATCGCGTTTAAAAACACATCGCAAAAGCTGAAGAGAGATTTGCCCAATTAAACAGCTGTTAACACTTGTCTTTACAAAACGCAACTGTTAATCCATTGTTAACACATTGTTAACACACATGCATTTTGTTAACAACTGTTTAATTGGGCAAACCTCTCTTCAGCGTTAACAACGACGTGTGACTGCATCCTGAGGGTGCACTCACACCTTGCAGTTAAGACTGCATCGCAATCAGCGTGGAGGTGGGTTTAGGTGCATTTGTGGAACAGGTTTTTCCCTTCAAAATCAAATTTACTCTTTCAGTTCAGTTCTCTTTCACCTGGTAAATCCCCAAAACTATGCAAATCTCGAACGATTGTGATACAGGTGTAACAGCAACCTGTGACTGCACCCGAAAAACTTCTACAATTTTCCAATATATTTTGCTTTCTAGATCTCTGCTTGCTGTCATTCTATAGAAAGCTTCTTAGGTTTACTTCCTGTGGACAATATCTGACATCGGTCGCACAGCTCTCAGACTGTAATAAGAGGATTTTGTGTTACAACAATCATCATCAGTTTTCATCCACTGGAAATAAACATTGAAACTTCCCATACAATGACAGCAAGCAGAGGTCTAGGGGACCATCGGGAACTGATACAGAAAGTATATTGGAAATTTTATAACTTAACATTACACAAACAATAATAATTACTGGGTGAAATGAGATGACCCCCCGCCCCTTTAAATGATGTAGATCACGTACACACTGCAGAATCCCACAGACTCCACGGAGTTGGTATCTGCTTCACCTTCTTCACGCTTTGAGGCTTTGGACACGTTACTTTCTGTCCGGAAGACTCCAACAACCTACAAACATGGAATGACGACAGAATAATAACAGCTTGAGGTAGATTGATGACAGGGGAGCCAGCAGCAACCCCCCAGGAGATCAGGTGTTAACTTAGCAACTGAGCATGTGCGTCCCCAGCACTAAGGTGGACGTGTACATTGTTATACACTGAACACCAGGGGGCGCCAAACTCATAACAATACAGAGAGTTATATCACAATCCTCACCTTCCCAGTGGCCGTATTCACCATTTTTGTATCACAATCAACAGAACCGGTGAGAATGAGGCTACCATCAGCATTAGAGGAGACACAGGTTAGCGGTCCGGAATGGGCGTCACTACCTGCACAACAAGACAAAGGTCACCAGCCTTCGATAACATTACAGTGTAACAGTTCTGCAGTACACAGATACATCATGTACCTTTCAGGACGTGCAGAGTGCTCCCCTGCTTGAGGTCCCAGAGCCGCACACTCCCGTCTTCATAACCCACCACCGCCGTCTTACCTTACAGACAAAGAAAATACTTCAATAATACAATTTAAGGCTATACGTAGCGGGCAACGGCAGTGTACGGGGAGAGGAGGAGGAGGTGAGCGCATCTCACCCCCGCCCCTCTCCATAGCAACCTATGGCGCAGTATTACGGGAAAAGATAGGACATGTCCTATCTTTTTCCCGGGTACGGAACGGTACGGTGCCGCACCGTACTGCTCCCGTAGGGTGCCGTGCGCCCATAGGAGTGTATGGGGGACGTATATTGGCCGTATATACGTCCTCCATACGTTCGTGTGAATGTAGCCTAAAGGTCACTGAGAACAGGAACTGATAAAGGGAAAATATACAAATAATATCCTTTAGATGTTAAATAGTCATGTACCAAGATAAACTCACCATCCGGTAAAAACTGTCCACAGGTGGCCGGGCAGTTAGGTCCTTGGAAGGTTTTGCACTCACCGCTGGGGATTTTCCACATCCAGGTATTGCCATCGGCTGTGCCACATAGTAACACATGGGCACAAGGATGCCACTCCAACCACTGCAAGACGACACATAACTACTATAATACTGCCCCCTATGTACAAGAATATAACTACTATAATACTGCCCCCTATGTACAAGAATATAACTACTATAATACTGCCCCCTATGTACAGGAATATAACTACTATAATACTGCCCCCTATGTACAGGAATATAACTACTATAATACTGCCCCCTATGTACAAGAATATAACTACTATAATACTGCTCCCTATGTACAAGAATATAACTACTATAATACTGCCCCCTATGTACAGGAATATATCTACTATAATACTGCCCCCTATGTACAGGAATATAACTACTATAATACTGCAACCTATGTACAAGAATATAACTACTATAATACTGCCCCCTATGTACAGGGATATAACTACTATAATACTGCCCCCTATGTACAGGGATATAACTACTATAATACTGCCCCCCTATGTACAGGAATATAACTACTATAATACTGCCCCCTATGTACAAGAATATAACCACTATAATACTGCCCCCTATGTACAGGAATATAACTACTATAATACTGCCCCCTATGTACAAGTATATAACTACTATAATACTGCCCCCTATGTACAGGAATATAACTACTATAATACTGCCCCCTATGTACAAGAATATAACTACTATAATACTGTCCCCTATGTACAAGAATATAACTACTATAATACTGCCCCCTATGTACAAGAATATAACTACTATAATACTGCCCCCTATGTACAGGAATATAACTACTATAATACTGCCTCCTATGTACAGGAATATAACTACTATAATACTGCCCCCTATGTACAGGAATATAGCTGCTATAATACTGCCCCCTATGTACAAGAATATAACTACTATAATACTGCCCCCTATGTACAGGAATATAACTACTATAATACTGCCCCCTATGTACAGGAATATAACTACTATAATACTGCCCCCTATGTACAAGAATATAACTACTATAATACTGCCCCCTATGTACAGGAATATAACTACTATAATACTGCCCCCTATGTACAAGAATATAACTACTATAATACTGCCCCCTATGTACAGGAATATAACTACTATAATACCGCCCCCTATGTACAAGAATATAACTACTATAATACTGCCCCCTATGTACAAGAATATAACTACTATAATACTGCCCCCTATGTACAGGAATATAACTACTATAATACTGCCCCCTATGTGCAAGAATATAACTACTATAATACTGCCCCCTATGTGCAAGAATATAACCACTATAATACTGCCCCCTATGTACAAGAATATAACTACTATAATACTGCCCCCCTATGTACAGGAATATAACTACTATAATACTGCCCCCTATGTACAGGAATATAACTACTATAATACTGCCCCCTATGTACAGGCATATAACTACTATAATACTGCTCCCTATGTACAGGAATATAACTACTATAATACTGCCCTCTATGTACAGGAATATAACTACTATAATACTGCTCCCTATGTACAGGAATATAACTACTATAATACTGCTCCCTATGTACAGGAATATAACTACTATAATACTGCCCCCTATGTACAAGAATATAACTACTATAATACTGCTCCTATTTACAAGAATATAACTACTATAATACTGCCCCCTATGTACAAGAATATAACTACTATAATACTGCCCCCTATGTACAAGAATATAACTACTATAATACTGCCCCCTATGTACAGGAATATAACTACTATAATACCGCCCCCTATGTACAAGAATATAACTACTATAATACCGCCCCCTATGTACAAGAATATAACTACTATAATACTGCCCCCTATGTACAAGAATATAACTACTATAATACTGCCCCCTATGTACAGGAATATAACTACTATAATACTGCCCCCTATGTGCAAGAATATAACTACTATAACACTGCCCCCTATGTGCAAGAATATAACCACTATAATACTGCCCCCTATGTACAAGAATATAACTACTATAATACTGCCCCCCTATGTACAGGAATATAACTACTATAATACTGCCCCCCTATGTACAGGAATATAACTACTATAATACTGCCCCCTATGTACAGGAATATAACTACTATAATACTGCCCCCTATGTACAGGCATATAACTACTATAATACTGCCCCCTATATACAAGAATATAACTACTATAATACTGCCCCTACGTACAGGAATATAACTACTATAATACTACCCCCTATGTACAGGAATATAACTACTATAATACTACCCCCTATGTACAGGAATATAACTACTATAATACTGCCCCCTATGTACAGGATATAACTACTATAATACTGCCCCCTATGTACAGGAATATAACTACTATAATACTGCCCCCTATGTACAGGAATATAACTACTATAATACTGCCCCCTATGTACAGGAATATAACTACTATAATACTGCCCCCTATGTACAAGAATATAACTACTATAATACTGCCCCCTATGTGCAAGAATATAACCACTATAATACTGCCCCCTATGTACAAGAATATAACTACTATAATACTGCCCCCCTATGTACAGGAATATAACTACTATAATACTGCCCCCCTATGTACAGGAATATAACTACTATAATACTGCCCCCTATGTACAGGAATATAACTACTATAATACTGCCCCCTATGTACAGGAATATAACTACTATAATACTGCCCCCTATATACAAGAATATAACTACTATAATACTGCCCCTACGTACAGGAATATAACTACTATAATACTACCCCCTATGTACAGGAATATAACTACTATAATACTACCCCCTATGTACAGGAATATAACTACTATAATACTGCCCCCTATGTACAGGATATAACTACTATAATACTGCCCCCTATGTACAGGAATATAACTACTATAATACTGCCCCCTATGTACAGGAATATAACTACTATAATACTGCCCCCTATGTACAGGAATATAACTACTATAATACTGCCCCCTATGTACAAGAATATAACTACTATAATACTGCCCCCTATGTACAGGAATATAACTACTATAATACTGCCCCCATATGTACAAGAATATAACTACTATAATACTGCCCCTACGTACAGGAATATAACTACTATAATACTGCCCCCTATGTACAGGAATATAACTACTATAATACTGCCCCTACGTACAGGAATATAACTACTATAATACTGCCCCCTATGTACAGGAATATAACTACTATAACACTGCCCCCTATGTACAAGAATATAACTACTATAATACTGCCCCCTATGTACAGGAATATAAATACTATAATACTGCCCCCTATGTACAGGAATATAACTACTATAATACTGCCCCCTATGTACAGGAATATAACTACTATAATACTGCCCCCTATGTACAGGAATATAACTACTATAATACTGCCCCCTATGTACAAGAATATAACTACTATAATACTGCCCCCTATGTACAGGAATATAAATACTATAATACTGCCCCCTATGTACAGGAATATAACTACTATAATACTGCCCCCTATGTACAAGAATATAACTACTATAATACTGCCCCCTATGTACAGGAATATAACTACTATAATACTACCCCCTATGTACAGGAATATAACTACTATAATACTGCCCCCTATGTACAGGAATATAAATACTATAATACTGCCCCCTATGTACAGGAATATAACTACTATAATACTGCCCCCTATGTACAGGAATATAAATACTATAATACTGCCCCCTATGTACAAGAATATAACTACTATAATACTGCCCCCTATGTACAGGAATATAAATACTATAATACTGCCCCCTATGTACAGGAATATAACTACTATAATACTGCCCCCTATGTACAAGAATATAACTACTATAATACTGCCCCCTATGTACAGGAATATAACTACTATAATACTACCCCCTATGTACAGGAATATAACTACTATAATACTGCCCCCTATGTACAGGAATATAAATACTATAATACTGCCCCCTATGTACAGGAATATAACTACTATAATACTGCCCCCTATGTACAGGAATATAACTACTACAATATTGACTCTCACCTCTAGGTCAGCCACTTCAAATGACCAGATCTCCTTTGTGTCCTCCACCTTCCACACCTTGATAAGTCCGCTCATGTCTCCTGTGGCCACCATGGAGGAGTCGTGGCTGAATGTGGCACAGGTTACAGAGTCCTTGTGCCCTGGAAACATTATATATGTACAGATCAGGACAGGTGACAATGCGGTATAATAATTGTACTGTATACACCAGTAATGGAGGTGCATGGCATAGAGCAGTGGTGGCAAACCTATGGCACTCGGAGGCCTCTCTGTGGGCACACTTGCTGTCTCCCAGGCACAGAGTTTGCCAGACATGGCATCTTCCTGCAGTCTCAGGCAGTACTAGTGCCCTAAAATTTTAAAGTGACCCATCCTGTGCTGCTTGGTCCTGTCTGAAGAGTGCGGAGGTGTGGACAGGGTCGGATTGGAGCCCCAAATATCTGGTAGCAATACGTTTTTTACTGCCTAAATTGCTGTGTTGGCACTTTGGGTAAAGCTAGTGTTTTTTGGGTCTCATTTTGGGCACTCGATCTCTAGAAGGTTCTCCATCACTGGCCTAGGATCACTCACCGGTGCACTCAAACATGGTCTCCCCATCAGTTATTCTCCAGACACAGGCCTTGTCGTCCTCCCCCCCGGTCACGGCCAGGGCGTTCTCCTTGGGGTCCAGGCTGACGCAGAACACAGAGGCTGCCGAGAGAAGGGACAAGGGACATGAGACACCGACAGAGGGGGAAGAGGAAGAGACGTGGAAACACGTGAAGGGAAAGGTTTTCATGGTGCAATTACACAGGGAACTCCGAGCCATGGAGCCGAGATGGGAGGAAACCGGAAAATACCCAGCGGGAATGATTGGGACACTTTCATTATCATTAGTCTGGTCGCAGTCCTGTCTCATACCTCTTCTCCTTCATATAAACCCTCATCTCCAGTCCGGTCGTCAGTCCCGCCCCTTCTCCAGTCCGGTCGTCAGTCCCGCCCCTTCTCCAGTCCGGTCGTCAGTCCCGCCCCTTCTCCAGTCCGGTCGTCAGTCCCGCCCCTTCTCCAGTCCGGTCGTCAGTCCCGCCCCTTCTCCAGTCCGGTCGTCAGTCCCGCCCCGTCTCCAGTCCGGTCGTCAGTCCCGCCCCGTCTCCAGTCCGGTCGTCAGTCCCGCCCCGTCTCCAGTCCGGTCGTCAGTCCCGCCCCGTCTCCAGTCCGGTCGTCAGTCCCGCCCCGTCTCCAGTCCGGTCGTCAGTCCCGCCCCGTCTCCAGTCCGGTCGTCAGTCCCGCCCCGTCTCCAGTCCGGTCGTCAGTCCCGCCCCGTCTCCAGTCCGGTCGTCAGTCCCGCCCCGTCTCCAGTCCGGTCGTCAGTCCCGCCCCGTCTCCAGTCCGGTCGTCAGTCCCGCCCCGTCTCCAGTCCGGTCGTCAGTCCCGCCTCGTCTCCAGTCCGGTCGTCAGTCCCGCCTCGTCTCCAGTCCGGTCGTCAGTCCCGCCTCGTCTCCAGTCCGGTCGTCAGTCCCGCCTCGTCTCCAGTCCGGTCGTCAGTCCCGCCTCGTCTCCAGTCCGGTCGTCAGTCCCGCCTCGTCTCCAGTCCGGTCGTCAGTCCCGCCTCGTCTCCAGTCCGGTCGTCAGTCCCGCCTCGTCTCCAGTCCGGTCGTCAGTCCCGCCTCGTCTCCAGTCCGGTCGTCAGTCCCGCCTCGTCTCCAGTCCGGTCGTCAGTCCCGCCTCGTCTCCAGTCCGGTCGTCGGTCCCGCCTCGTCTCCAGTCCGGTCATCGGTCCCGTCTCATGTCCAGTCCGGTCATCGGTCCCGTCTCATGTCCAGTCCGGTCATCGGTCCCGTCTCGTCTCCAGTCCGGTCATCGGTCCCGTCTCGTCTCCAGTCCGGTCATCGGTCCCGTCTCATCTCCCTGCGCGTCCGCAGCTCCTCCCCTACACTTCCCATCTCTGCTGAATTCCCTGCGCCAATTTCCCGTCGTGTCTTGTCCCCCTCTCCCTTCTTGTCCCTCCGTCCGTCTTGTCTGTAGTTCAGTCGCTCTGCCTCGTCTCGTCTTACAAATGGACCAAGCGAAATATGGGAGTAAAACCTGATGTGAATGAGCCCTTCCCCCTGCAGCCTGAGGCGGGGGCTGGTACCTACCTGTGTGCTTCGAGTAGGTGAGCTCACTGTCATCATGGGGGTCGGCTCCTTCCTCCACGCCCTCATCCTCCGTCTCCCACTCCTCATCTCCCATTTCTCCATCTTCATCTGGTTCATCCGCAAAATCCACGTCCTCCATGTCGCTGGCCAGGTCGTCTGAGGGGAGGAGCATTAGATATTCAATGTTTGTTAGCGCCATGATGCCACAGGTGTCCTCACCAGCACCGTTACACTGGTTCTGATCGCTTACCTGGGTCTGGTTCTGCTTCATTCAGCTCCAGCACCTCAATGATCTCTTCATCTTCATGAAACTCCACTGCGGCGGCTGCGGCTCCTTCTTCAGGCTCCGGACTGGGCGACCCGGAACCGCCTCCATCACCACCCGCCGCTCCTTCCATCGCCTTCGGGACCCCGGGACACAGGGCGGCAGCTGCTGCAGAGATACAGAGACTTACTGAAACACTGTGACGAAACAAAGTCTGACACGCAGCTGGACCAATGATCAGCCGTCGTGTGAGGAAGATTCTCTGACTTCTAATATCTTCAATCCCAGGATTGTTATGGATCTAATAGACTAAGCTTCAGGCCATGATCTCTGCTTGCTGTCAACAAACAGGAACATTCCCAATCATCCAGATGCTGCAGGTCAGTTATAATGGCATCCCATTCCGACCAATCACAGATCCCTCCTGATACAATGTATTCATCCAGATTTCTGACAAACAAATCTAACAAACCCCCAGCTGGGAAACGTCTCGGTACTTTACATGTTCTCTGCCTCCATAGATAATACAGAGCGTTACAATTCACTGACAGCAAGCAGTAAACTGTAAAAAAAACATAATAATAACTAATGGAGTCTAGTTAATTACTCACAAGAAAATGTATTTCTGATTAGTTCCAGGAGTGACACCTTCAGGGAGATTTTGGGCACTAATCACCGATCCATTAGAACCTCCGGGAGGTTTGTGACTTCTTCAAACTTTAGGCCAATGTTTTGTACTGAAGGGAACTCCCTGTATCATGTGACCACAGTGATGTGACCCGGAGGACTGGACATCACGTGGCAGGAGCAGCCCTGACCTCTGACCCCTCCGCACTTTCCACGAGACCGATAGACCCTTTCACTGCCGCATGCCCCGGGTTACAATGAGTGATACAGGGTCACTGAGCGCCCGGGCCCCGCTCTGAGATGCGGGTACTTACAGCAGAGTGTAGCGGAGCAGGTGCGGGTAGCGGGGCCCCTCCGGTCCTCTCCGGCCTGCAGCAGCTCCCGGACACACGTGGGCGCTCCTCCTTCCCCGCACACGCCGCAACCAAACCCGCACCGTCAGCTGGGACGGGGGCGGGACTCTGCGCAGCCAATAGAATCTTAGGATAGTAATAGTGACCAATCAGAAGCGCACGATATTCTAACAAGTCAGAGTGACCGCACAGAACGGGCACATAAACAAGGTAGAGTGCGCATGCTCAACGCGGCGCCTCATGGGAGTTGTAGTTTGCTTCGGCATCACGGGGTCTGAAAGCTAAGAGATTAAAAAGTTATTAAAAAGAGAGGAGGACACCCCCCCCCCATAACAGTGTCACCTACACATCCCCCATAACAGTGTCACCTACACATCCCCCCATAACAGTGTCACCTACACATCCCCCCATAACAGTGTCACCTACACATCCCCCATAACAGTGTCACCTACACATCCCCCCATAACAGTGTCATCTACACATCCCCCCATAACAGTGTCATCTACACATCCCCCATAACAGTGTCACCTACACCCCCCCCCCATAACAGTGTCACCTACACATCCCCCCCATAACAGTGTCACCTACACATCCCCCATAACAGTGTCACCTACACATCCCCCATAACAGTGTCACCTACACATCCCCCCATAACAGTGTCATCTACACATCCCCCCATAACAGTGTCATCTACACATCCCCCCATAACAGTGTCATCTACACATTCCCCCATAACAGTGTCACCTACACATCCCCTATAACAGTGTCATCTACACATTCCCCCATAACAGTGTCACCTACACATCCCCCATAACAGTGTCACCTACACATCCCCCCCATAACAGTGTCACCTGCACATCCCCCATAACAGTGTCATCTACACATCCCCCATAACAGTGTCACCTACACATCCCCCATAACAGTGTCACCTACACATCCCCCATAACAGTGTCACCTACACATCCCCCATAACAGTGTCACCTACACATCCCCCATAACAGTGTCACCTACACATCCCCCCATAACAGTGTCACCTACACATCCCCCATAACAGTGTCACCTACACATCCCCCATAACAGTGTCACCTACACATCCCCCCATAACAGTGTCACCTACACATCCCCCATAACAGTGTCACCTACACATCCCCCATAACAGTGTCACCTACACATCCCCCATAACAGTGTCATCTACACATCCCCCCCATAACAGTGTCACCTGCACATCCCCCATAACAGTGTCACCTACACATCCCCCCCATAACAGTGTCACCTACACATCCCCCCCATAACAGTGTCACCTACACATCCCCCCATAACAGTGTCACCTACACATCCCCCATAACAGTGTCACCTACACATCCCCCATAACAGTGTCACCTACACATCCCCCCATAACAGTGTCACCTACACATCCCCCCATAACAGTGTCATCTACACATCCCCCCATAACAGTGTCATCTACACATCCCCCATAACAGTGTCACCTACACATCCCCCATAACAGTGTCACCTACACATCCCCCCATAACAGTGTCACCTACACATCCCACATAACAGTGTCATCTACACATCCCCCCATAACAGTGTCATCTACACATCCCCCCATAACAGTGTCATCTACACATCCCCCCATAACAGTGTCACCTACACATCCCCCCATAACAGTGTCACCTACACATCCCCCCATAACAGTGTCACCTACACCCCCCCCCATAACAGTGTCACCTACACATCCCCCCATAACAGTGTCACCTACACCCCCCCCCCCCCCCCCCCATAACAGTGTCACCTACACATCCCCCATAACAGTGTCACCTACACATCCCCCATAACAGTGTCACCTACACATCCCCCATAACAGTGTCACCTACACATCCCCCATTACTCTCTGGTAGAAGCCGCTGTTGAGTTGCACACTGGAAAAAAAAAAAAAAGCTTCAGCTTTTATAAACTACAACTCCCACAATGCAATGTGTTCTGCAGGAAGTGGGAGGTATAAATTGTGCGGTAGGCGGAGTCAGGTGGAAGATGGCAGCTTCTGGGGTCGCAATGCTGCTGGCAGGGGGCATCAGGAGCCGCTGGGGTAAGGGGGGCAGTCACTGCTGGGGCCCCATATAGGAGAGGACTGGTGACCCCCAGGGTGTGCTGGGACATGTAGTGCTTATCAGCCATGAGATTCCTGGCCTCTGAATATATATATATATGATAATCCCTCATTATTTCTGTCATAGTCTCTACACGGATCCCCCTCCTGAGACCCTCAATAGCCGAAAAAGCCAAATCTGTGCACACAACGTCACCACCACGTGCCGCCCCAAAGAGCGAGGAGCCGGAGTACAGGAATAACATGTACATCGCCGGAGCCAAAGCCAAGAATCCCATGAAGAAGGTGGGGTTTGCCTGGTAAGTGGGACTGTGCGAGATAGAATAGTGAGTGCAGCTCTGAGGTATAATACAGGATGTAACTCAGGATCAGTACAGGATAAGTAATGTCATGTATGTACACAGTGACTGCACCAGCAGCAGAATAGTGAGTGCAGCTCTGGAGTATAATATAGGATGTAACTCAGGATCAGTACAGGATAAGTAATGTCATGTATGTACACAGTGACTGCACCAGCAGCAGAATAGTGAGTGCAGCTCTGGGGGTATAATACAGGATGTAACTCAGGATCAGTACAGGATAAGTAATGCCATGTATGTACACAGTGACTGCACCAGCAGCAGAATAGTGAGTGCAGCTCTGGAGTATAATACAGGATGTAACTCAGGATCAGTACAGGATAAGTAATGTCATGTATGTACACAGTGACTGCACCAGCAGCAGAATAGTGAGTGCAGCTCTGGAGTATAATACAGGATGTAACTCAGGATCAGTACAGGATAAGTAATGTCATGTATGTACACAGTGACTGCACCAGCAGCAGAATAGTGAGTGCCGCTCTGGAGGATAATACAGGATGTAACTCAGGATCAGTACAGGATAAGTAATGTCATGTATGTACACAGTGACTGCACTAGCAGCAGAATAGTGAGTGCAGCTCTGGAGTATAATACAGGATGTAACTCAGGATCAGTACAGGATAAGTAATGTCATGTATGTACACAATGACTGCACCAGCAGCAGAATAGTGAGTGCAGCTCTGGAGTGTAATACAGGATGTAACTCAGGATCAGTACAGGATAAGTAATGTCATGTATGTACACAGTGACTGCTCCAGCAGCAGAATAGTGAGTGCAGCTCTGGGGTATAATACAGGATGTAACTCAGGATCAGTACAGGATAAGTAATGTCATGTATGTACACAGTGACTGCACCAGCAGCAGAATAGTGAGTGCAGCTCTGGAGTATAATACAGGATGTAACTCAGGATCAGTACAGGATAAGTAATGTCATGTATGTACACAGTGACTGCACCAGCAGCAGATAGTGAGTGCAGCTCTGGGGTATAATACAGGATGTAACTCAGGATCAGTACAGGATAAGTAATGTCATGTATGTACACAGTGACTGCACCAGCAGCAGAATAGTGAGTGCAGCTCTGGGGTATAATACAGGATGTAACTCGGGATCAGTACAGGATAAGTAATGTCATGTATGTACACAGTGACTGCACCAGCAGCAGAATAGTGAGTGCAGCTCTGGAGTATAATACAGGATGTAACTCAGGATCAGTACAGGATAAGTAATGTCATGTATGTACACAGTGACTGCACCAGCAGCAGAATAGTGAGTGCAGCTCTGGGGTATAATACAGGATGTAACTCAGGATCAGTACAGGATAAGTAATGTCATGTATGTACACAGTGACTGCACCAGCAGCAGTATAGTGAGTGCAGCTCTGGAGAATAATACAGGATGTAACTCAGGATCAGTACAGGATAAGTAATGTCATGTATGTACACAGTGACTGCACCAGCAGCAGAATAGTGAGTGCAGCTCTGGAGTATAATACAGGATGTAACTCAGGATCAGTACAGGATAAGTAATGTCATGTATGTACACAGTGACTGCACCAGCAGCAGAATAGTGAGTGCAGCTCTGGGGTATAATACAGGATGTAACTCAGGATCAGTACAGGATAAGTAATGTCATGTATGTACACAGTGACTGCACCAGCAGCAGAATAGTGAGTGCAGCTCTGGGGTATAATACAGGATGTAACTCAGGATCAGTACAGGATAAGTAATGTCATGTATGTCCACAGTGACTGCACCAGCAGCAGTATAGTGAGTGCAGCTCTGGGGTATAATACAGGATGTAACTCAGGATCAGTACAGGATAAGTAATGTCATGTATATGTACACAGTGACTGCACCAGCAGCAGAATAGTGAGTGCAGCTCTGGAGTATAATACAGGATGTAACTCAGGATCAGTACAGGATAAGTAATGTCATGTATGTCCACAGTGACTGCACCAGCAGCAGTATAGTGAGTGCAGCTCTGGGGTATAATACAGGATGTAACTCAGGATCAGTACAGGATAAGTAATGTCATGTATGTACACAGTGACTGCACCAGCAGCAGAATAGTGAGTGCAGCTCTGGAGTATAATACAGGATGTAACTCAGGATCAGTACAGGATAAGTAATGTCATGTATGTACACAGTGACTGCACCAGCAGCAGAATAGTGAGTGCAGCTCTGGGGTATAATACAGGATGTAACTCAGGATCAGTACAGGATAAGTAATGTCATGTATGTCCACAGTGACTGCACCAGCAGCAGTATAGTGAGTGCAGCTCTGGGGTATAATACAGGATGTAACTCAGGATCAGTACAGGATAAGTAATGTCATGTATGTACACAGTGACTGCACCAGCAGCAGAATAGTGAGTGCAGCTCTGGGGTATAATACAGGATGTAACTCAGGATCAGTACAGGATAAGTAATGTCATGTATGTACACAGTGACTGCACCAGCAGCAGAATAGTGAGTGCAGCTCTGGGGTATAATACAGGATGTAACTCAGGATCAGTACAGGATAAGTAATGTCATGTATGTCCACAGTGACTGCACCAGCAGCAGTATAGTGAGTGCAGCTCTGGGGTATAATACAGGATGTAACTCAGGATCAGTACAGGATAAGTAATGTCATGTATATGTACACAGTGACTGCACCAGCAGCAGAATAGTGAGTGCAGCTCTGGAGTATAATACAGGATGTAACTCAGGATCAGTACAGGATAAGTAATGTCATGTATGTCCACAGTGACTGCACCAGCAGCAGTATAGTGAGTGCAGCTCTGGGGTATAATACAGGATGTAACTCAGGATCAGTACAGGATAAGTAATGTCATGTATGTACACAGTGACTGCACCAGCAGCAGAATAGTGAGTGCAGCTCTGGAGTATAATACAGGATGTAACTCAGGATCAGTACAGGATAAGTAATGTCATGTATGTACACAGTGACTGCACCAGCAGCAGAATAGTGAGTGCAGCTCTGGGGTATAATACAGGATGTAACTCAGGATCAGTACAGGATAAGTAATGTCATGTATGTCCACAGTGACTGCACCAGCAGCAGTATAGTGAGTGCAGCTCTGGGGTATAATACAGGATGTAACTCAGGATCAGTACAGGATAAGTAATGTCATGTATGTACACAGTGACTGCACCAGCAGCAGAATAGTGAGTGCAGCTCTGGGGTATAATACAGGATGTAACTCAGGATCAGTACAGGATAAGTAATGTCATGTATGTACACAGTGACTGCACCAGCAGCAGAATAGTGAGTGCAGCTCTGGGGTATAATACAGGATGTAACTCAGGATCAGTACAGGATAAGTAATGTCATGTATGTCCACAGTGACTGCACCAGCAGCAGTATAGTGAGTGCAGCTCTGGGGTATAATACAGGATGTAACTCAGGATCAGTACAGGATAAGTAATGTCATGTATGTCCACAGTGACTGCACCAGCAGCAGTATAGTGAGTGCAGCTCTGGGGTATAATACAGGATGTAACTCAGGATCAGTACAGGATAAGTAATGTCATGTATGTACACAGTGACTGCACCAGCAGCAGAATAGTGAGTGCAGCTCTGGGGTATAATACAGGATGTAACTCAGGATCAGTCCAGGATAAGTAATGTCATGTATATGTACAGTGACCGCACCAGCAGCAGAATAGTGAGTGCAGCTCTGGGGTATAATACAGGATGTAACTCAGGATCAGTACAGGATAAGTAATGTCATGTATGTACGCAGTGACTGCACCAGCAGCAGAATAGTGAGTGCAGCTCTGGGGTATAATACAGGATGTAACTCAGGATCAGTACAGGATAAGTAATGTCATGTATGTACACAGTGACTGCACCAGCAGCAGAATAGTGAGTGCAGCTCTGGAGTATAATACAGGATGTAACTCAGGATCAGTACAGGATAAGTAATGTCATGTATGTACACAGTGACTGCACCAGCAGCAGAATAGTGAGTGCAGCTCTGGGGTATAATACAGGATGTAACTCAGGATCAGTACAGGATAAGTAATGTCATGTATGTACACAGTGACTGCACCAGCAGCAGAATAGTGAGTGCAGCTCTGGGGTATAATACAGGATGTAACTCAGGATCAGTACAGGATAAGTAATGTCATGTATGTACACAGTGACTGCAGCAGCAGCAGAATAGTGAGTGCAGCTCTGGAGTATAATACAGGATGTAACTCAGGATCAGTACAGGATAAGTAATGTCATGTATGTACACAGTGACTGCACCAGCAGCAGAATAGTGAGTGCAGCTCTGGGGTATAATACAGGATGTAACTCAGGATCAGTACAGGATAAGTAATGTCATGTATGTACACAGTGACTGCACCAGCAGCAGAATAGTGAGTGCAGCTCTGGAGTATAATACAGGATGTAACTCAGGATCAGTACAGGATAAGTAATGTCATGTATGTACACAGTGACTGCACCAGCAGCAGAATAGTGAGTGCAGCTCTGGGGTATAATACAGGATGTAACTCAGGATCAGTACAGGATAAGTAATGTCATGTATATACACAGTGACTGCACCAGCAGCAGAATAGTGAGTGCAGCTCTGGGGTATAATACAGGATGTAACTCAGGATCAGTACAGGATAAGTAATGTCATGTATGTACACAGTGACTGCACCAGCAGCAGAATAGTGAGTGCAGCTCTGGAGTATAATACAGGATGTAACTCAGGATCAGTACAGGATAAGTAATGTCATGTATGTACACAGTGACTGCACCAGCAGCAGAATAGTGAGTGCAGCTCTGGGGTATAATACAGGATGTAACTCAGGATCAGTACAGGATAAGTAATGTCATGTTTGTACACAGTGACTGCACCAGCAGCAGAATAGTGAGTGCAGCTCTGGGGTATAATACAGGATGTAACTCAGGATCAGTACAGGATAAGTAATGTCATGTATATACACAGTGACTGGTACGGATAACTTGTTATTTCTGCAGGGCGATCGGTTTTCCTTCTGGAATTCTTCTGTTCATATTTGCAAAGAACAAGGTTGATAAGAGACGTGTGGAGCAGATGAAGGCGCGGCAGAGGATGAGGGACGCAAACAAGGGGCAGTACATGAGCGAGAGGTTCAACAAATCTGTATAGTAGCTGGTACTGCGACCTCTGCTGGTCATGAGCAGGAACAGCAAATCTCAGTCTCTCTTTCTACATAATGATCATTACATTTTTGTCCAGAATAGTAAAATAAAACTTAGTTGCTTTCATTCTACAGCGCCACCACTGGATACAGGTCGTGTCTGGTAGTGCAGCTCAGCTCCATTACTTTATGCCTGAGCTGCAATACTATGCTTAACCTGTAGGTGTGGTGGTGGTTTCAGATGTCATCTTTTGATACTGGATGACCCCTTTAACCAGTTCATATCTGGGACTGATTGGGGATGTCTGGATATGGCTCTATACCCGATGCCTCCCCAGTGGGGCAATACATGATGTTCAAGACTGATCTCATCCGAAATCTTTATTTACTTTCTAAATGTTGTATTTACTGGCCGAAAATTATTTTTTTGATGAAATAAAATGTATATAAATGAAATCTACATAAAGCTTTATATGACTATTTTGTTATTAATGTTTTAAAAGAAAAAAACCTTCTCTTTAAAATATGTAAAAATCGCCTATAAAAACAAATTTTGAGAAATAAAAGATCTCATCAGTTTGTAGGGAAACTACAAAAACTTGGGTGTCGCAACTATTCTGGGGGACATTACTCCAAAAATGATGATCAGCTTCCCCAGAATCTCCCCCTCCCTCTTGCACCTGCTAAAGAACAGACTTGGACTCCTTCATGTGGGGGAGGGCAGAATCAGTCTTCTCCCTCTCTGGAACTTGCTAGGGTTGGTCTCCTTCCCCTTCTGGCAGATGACACAATAATTGCTTCCTTGTTCTGTAGATGGAGTCTTCTCACCTGTTCTACAATATATTGCAGAGGATGTATGTGCTCCTGTCTGTTCTGAAGTGAGGATCACAATGCAGAGACCTGGTCGTAGGTGGAGTGACTGAGCATGTGCGTCCACAACTAAATTTAAATGATCTGAGTTAAAGGAAACCTACCACTTGTAGTGGCAGGTTTCCGATGAAAATACCGGGCACCAGCTCAGGGTGAGCTGGTGCCGGAGCTTATTTTAGTTAGTGTTTTAAACCGCGGTATCGCGGTTTAAAACACTTTTTAAACGTTGTAGCCGGCGCAGGGAGGTACGCGCTCGGCGCTTACCGTGCACGCGGCTACATAGGAAGTGAATGAGAGCCGCGTGCACGGTAAGCGCCGAGCGCGTACCTGCCTGCGCCGGCTATAACGTTTAAAAAGTGTTTTAAACCGCGATACCGCGGTTTAAAACACTAACTAAAATAAGCTCCGGCACCAGCTCACCCTGAGCTGGTGCCCGGTATTTTCATCGGAAACCTGCCACTACAAGTGGTAGGTTTCCTTTAAGTTTATAGTTTTAGCAGATTTTAATAGTATATAATCATTTTTATCTAATATTTTTAAACACTGGTAGCTGTTTTATAGTAGCTTTTAGTGTTTCCAAATCTGCCCGGGGAAAGCTCTGTCCAGAATCGGTCTCCTGCCACCACTGGCATCTGCTAACCATCAGAATCTGTCTCCTTCTCTCCCTGGAAACTTGACAGTATCTTCTCAGCTACACTGCTGTATGGCTTTCCTCCTGTTCTGCCGACCAAAAACATATTCCTCATGAGAAGCTTGAAGTGCCCAGAGGATCCCCATGCAGAGCCCTGTTTGTAGGCACTGACTGAGCATGTGCGTCCATAGCACGTTATACAGAAGGTGGATGTGGACAGTGCTATACATTACAAACACTGGGGGGGGGGGGGGGGTTGCACCAACTCTAATTTGCTACTTTATTAAAATCCTTGTAATATTCTGTGATAACTTGCTAATTTTATAAAAACCTCACAACAATAGACACGCCCACATCCAGCCAAGCAGACACCAATTAAATAAAAAAAAAGACAAAATGTATTTTTGTATTCACAAAAAAAGTTTAAAGCGACATCTGCGCGCCGGCTTTAAGAAAGTCCTTTTATAGTCCCAAATGTCATCCACACACAGGAATACAAGTCTTCAGAGGAAAGTAAAAACTTTAGGAAGGAAAAATCTTGCAGGCGAACTATTTAATAGGTGATTTAGTTTTTAAATATTTGAACATTTTCAGCTTTTTTTTTTTTTTTTATAAATCCCAGGGCCCCATTAAGTTGCTAAGTGGTTACTGGGATCTTGGAAATAAAAAACATTGTTTGGAAGAAAATATTTTTTGTGTTTTAAATAATGTTTTTGAACACAGATTCAAAGATGACAATGAAAATGGAAAGGTCTCCCAGAATGGCCCGGGTGTCAGATACAATTCATGTCCTCACACTGCTGTGCACTGAGCAGCTACTCAGCCTCTGACCAGAAGTATTTGTCATGTATTAGTCAAAAGAGAGCTGAGAGCGCAGCAGTGTGAGGACTGAGGGCATCTACCACCAGGATCAAAGACTGTATGCAAATGAGCCTGAGGGGCTCCAGACTCCATTAACACCTATGGAGCCTGGAGCCCTTCAGGCTCATTTGCATACAATCCTTCATCCTGGTGCTAGATGCCCTTTTATGTATATTATACCCAACCAATAATAAATACATGAAAAAAAAGTATAGTGTTGTAGACAGAGATACATATTCCGGCACACGCGTCCCGTGCCTCGGCCTCCTATTACAGATCCATAGGGAGTGTCCGCAGGATCGGGTCGGGCTATCGGTCCAGTCTCTCCAAGCAAAAAACCTTCGCCTCCCGATCCCCAGAAGCCGTTACCAAGATGGAGGCGTCTCTGGAACATCATCCATGTGATTTGGGAGGGATTTAGATAAGATTATAGGAGACGGGTGATATTGAGTCGTTTACATTACGCTTTACTGTATGCTGTAAAGTGAGTCATTTACATTACGCTTTACTGTATGCTGTAAAGTGAGTCATTTACATTACGCTTTACTGTATGCTGTAAAGTGAGTCATTTTCATTACGCTTTACTGTATGCTGTAAAGTGAGTCATTTTCATTACGCTTTACTGTATGCTGTAAAGTGAGTCATTTACATGGCGCTTTACTGTATGCTGTAAAGTGAGTCATTTTCCTTACGCTTTACTGTATGCTGTAAAGTGAGTCATTTTCATTACGCTTTACTGTATGCTGTAAAGTGAGTCATTTTCATTACGCTTTACTGTATGCTGTAAAGCCTTTTTTTATCTATTCCAGTTATTAAAAAATGTAAAAATATTTTTCTCTAATTCTGTACCTTTAAGAAAATACTCACTTTACAGCGTACAGTAAAGTGTTATGTCAAACTTCAGGGCGGAGGGAAATACTCACTTATTTAGTGCAAAATCGTAAATCTCATCTTTGTGGCCGCAGTATTCAATGATCATGTGACCCGATCGACAGTCCCACAACCGGATGGCCCCGCCCTGGCTGCGGGTGTAGATGACGGGCGAGTGGTAACCCCAGGGAAAGCCCTTAATTGTGGACTAGAGAAAAGAGCGACAAAAGTTACATCTCACTGATATCTGTCCCCAACGGCTCAGGTCACATGACCATACAGGAGTGTGAACCCTACGGAAACTTATGGTAAACCTCTATGTACAAGGTGTAGGGCACAGGACATCACGCACTCTGCTGCAGGGTCTGCGCTACCAAGTCATAAATGACCAAAGTCTCATCCATGGCGGCAACTCAGTGCATTTAGGCATGTAGACATGGTCAAGACAATCTCCTGCAGTTCTCCCGAGCATCAGTATGGGGAAGAAAGGTGATTTGTGGCCTGTGAACGTGGCATGGTTGTTGGTGCCAGAAGGGCTGGTCTGAGTATTTCAGAAACTGCTGATCTACTGGGATTTTCACGCACAACCATCTCTAGGGTTTACAGAGAATGGTGCGAAAAAGAAAAAACATCCAGTGAGCGGCTGTTCTGTGGGCGGAAATGCCTTGTTGATGCCAGAGGTCAGAGGAGAATGGGCAGACCGGTTCCAGCTGATAGAAAGGCAACAGTGACTCAAATCGCCACCCGTTACAACCAAGGTAGGCAGAAGAGCATCTCTGAACGCACAGTACGTCCAACTTTGAGGCAGATGGGCTACAGCAGCAGAAGACCACACCGGGTGCCACTCCTTTCAGCTAAGAACAGGAAACTGTGGCTACAATTTGCACAAGCTCATCGAAATTGGACAGTAGAAGATTGGAAAAACGTTGCCTGGTCTGATGAGTCTCGATTTCTGCTGCGACATTCGGATGGTAGGGTCAGAATTTGGCGTCAACAACATGAAAGCATGGATCCATCCTGCCTTGTATCAGCGGGTCAGGCTGGTGGTGCTGGTGTCATGGATCCATCCTGCCTTGTATCAGCGGGTCAGGCTGGTGGTGCTGGTGTCATGGATCCATCCTGCCTTGTATCAGCGGCTCAGGCTGGTGGTGGTGGTGTCATGGATCCATCCTGCCTTGTATCAGCGGCTCAGGCTGGTGGTGGTGGTGTCATGGATCCATCCTGCCTTGTATCAGCGGCTCAGGCTGGTGGTGGGGGTGTCATGGATCCATCCTGCCTTGTATCAGCGGCTCAGGCTGGTGGTGGTGGTGTCATGGATCCATCCTGCCTTGTATCAGCGGCTCAGGCTGGTGGTGGTGGTGTCATGGATCCATCCTGCCTTGTATCAGTGGCTCAGGCTGGTGGTGCTGGTGTCATGGATCCATCCTGCCTTGTATCAGCGGCTCAGGCTGGTGGTGGTGGTGTCATGGATCCATCCTGCCTTGTATCAGCGGCTCAGGCTGGTGGTGGTGGTGTCATGGATCCATCCTGCCTTGTATTAGCGGCTCAGGCTGGTGGTGGTGGTGTCATGGATCCATCCTGCCTTGTATTAGCGGCTCAGGCTGGTGGTGGTGGTGTCATGGATCCATCCTGCCTTGTATCAGCGGCTCAGGCTGGTGGTGGTGGTGTCATGGATCCATCCTGCCTTGTATCAGCGGGTCAGGCTGGTGGTGGTGGTGTCATGGATCCATCCTGCCTTGTATCAGCGGCTCAGGCTGGTGCTGGTGGTGTCATGGATCCATCCTGCCTTGTATCAGCGGGTCAGGCTGGTGGTGGTGGTGTTATGGATCCAT
This sequence comes from Engystomops pustulosus, assembly GCF_040894005.1. NCBI lineage: Eukaryota > Metazoa > Chordata > Amphibia > Anura > Leptodactylidae > Engystomops > Engystomops pustulosus. The sequence continues at coordinate 118,782,978 of NC_092418.1, read as the reverse complement.
CCTGCCTTGTATCAGCGGGTCAGGCTGGTGGTGGTGGTGTCATGGATCCATCCAGCCTTGTATCAGCGGCTCAGGCTGGTGGTGGTGGTGTCATGGATCCATCCTGCCTTGTATCAGCGGCTCAGGCTGGTGGTGGTGGTGTCATGGATCCATCCTGCCTTGTATCAGCGGCTCAGGCTGGTGGTGGTGGTGTCATGGATCCATCCTGCCTTGTATCAGCGGCTCAGGCTGGTGGTGGTGGTGTCATGGATCCATCCTGCCTTGTATCAGCGGGTCAGGCTGGTGGTGGTGGTGTCATGGATCCATCCTGCCTTGTATCAGCGGCTCAGGCTGGTGGTGGTGTCATGGATCCATCCTGCCTTGTATCAGCGGCTCAGGCTGGTGGTGGTGGTGTCATGGATCCATCCTGCCTTGTATCAGCGGGTCAGGCTGGTGGTGGTGGTGTCATGGATCCATCCTGCCTTGTATCAGCGGCTCAGGCTGGTGGTGGTGTCATGGATCCATCCTGCCTTGTATCAGCGGCTCAGGCTGGTGGTGGTGGTGTCATGGATCCATCCTGCCTTGTATCAGCGGGTCAGGCTGGTGCTGGTGGTGTCATGGATCCATCCTGCCTTGTATCAGCGGCTCAGGCTGGTGGTGGTGGTGTCATGGATCCATCCTGCCTTGTATCAGCGGCTCAGGCTGGTGGTGGTGGTGTCATGGATCCATCCTGCCTTGTATCAGCGGCTCAGGCTGGTGGTGCTGGTGTCATGGATCCATCCTGCCTTGTATCAGCGGGTCAGGCTGGTGGTGGTGGTGTCATGGATCCATCCTGCCTTGTATCAGCGGGTCAGGCTGGTGGTGGTGGTGTCATGGATCCATCCTGCCTTGTATCAGCGGGTCAGGCTGGTGGTGGTGGTGTCATGGATCCATCCTGCCTTGTATCAGCGGGTCAGGCTGGTGGTGGTGGTGTCATGGATCCATCCTGCCTTGTATCAGCGGGTCAGGCTGGTGGTGGTGGTGTCATGGATCCATCCTGCCTTGTATCAGCGGCTCAGGCTGGTGGTGGTGGTGTCATGGATCCATCCTGCCTTGTATCAGCGGCTCAGGCTGGTGGTGGTGGTGTCATGGATCCATCCTGCCTTGTATCAGCGGCTCAGGCTGGTGGTGGTGGTGTCATGGATCCATCCTGCCTTGTATCAGCGGGTCAGGCTGGTGGTGGTGGTGTCATGGATCCATCCTGCCTTGTATCAGCGGCTCAGGCTGGTGGTGGTGGTGTCATGGATCCATCCTGCCTTGTATCAGCGGCTCAGGCTGGTGGTGGTGGTGTCATGGATCCATCCTGCCTTGTATCAGCGGCTCAGGCTGGTGGTGGTGGTGTCATGGATCCATCCAGCCTTGTATCAGCGGCTCAGGCTGGTGGTGGTGGTGTCATGGATCCATCCTGCCTTGTATCAGCGGCTCAGGCTGGTGGTGGTGGTGTCATGGATCCATCCTGCCTTGTATCAGCGGGTCAGGCTGGTGGTGGTGGTGTCATGGATCCATCCTGCCTTGTATCAGCGGCTCAGGCTGGTGGTGGTGGTGTCATGGATCCCTCCTGCCTTGTATCAGCGGGTCAGGCTGGTGGTGGTGGTGTCATGGATCCATCCTGCCTTGTATCAGCGGCTCAGGCTGGTGGTGGGGTGTCATGGATCCATCCTGCCTTGTATCAGCGGGTCAGGCTGGTGCTGGTGGTGTCATGGATCCATCCTGCCTTGTATCAGCGGGTCAGGCTGGTGCTGGTGGTGTCATGGATCCATCCTGCCTTGTATCAGCGGGTCAGGCTGGTGGTGGTGGTGTCATGGATCCATCCTGCCTTGTATCAGCGGCTCAGGCTGGTGGTGGGGTGTCATGGATCCATCCTGCCTTGTATCAGCGGGTCAGGCTGGTGCTGGTGGTGTCATGGATCCATCCTGCCTTGTATCAGCGGCTCAGGCTGGTGGTGGTGGTGTCATGGATCCATCCTGCCTTGTATCAGCGGGTCAGGCTGGTGGTGGTGGTGTCATGGATCCATCCTGCCTTGTATCAGCGGCTCAGGCTGGTGGTGGTGGTGTCATGGATCCATCCTGCCTTGTATCAGCGGCTCAGGCTGGTGGTGGTGTCATGGATCCATCCTGCCTTGTATCAGCGGGTCAGGCTGGTGGTGGTGGTGTCATGGATCCATCCTGCCTTGTATCAGCGGCTCAGGCTGGTGGTGGTGGTGTCATGGATCCATCCAGCCTTGTATCAGCGGCTCAGGCTGGTGGTGGTGGTGTCATGGATCCATCCTGCCTTGTATCAGCGGCTCAGGCTGGTGGTGGTGGTGTCATGGATCCCTCCTGCCTTGTATCAGCGGGTCAGGCTGGTGGTGGTGGTGTCATGGATCCATCCTGCCTTGTATCAGCGGCTCAGGCTGGTGGTGGGGTGTCATGGATCCATCCTGCCTTGTATCAGCGGGTCAGGCTGGTGCTGGTGGTGTCATGGATCCATCCTGCCTTGTATCAGCGGGTCAGGCTGGTGCTGGTGGTGTCATGGATCCATCCTGCCTTGTATCAGCGGGTCAGGCTGGTGGTGGTGGTGTCATGGATCCATCCTGCCTTGTATCAGCGACTCAGGCTGGTGGTGGGGTGTCATGGATCCATCCTGCCTTGTATCAGCGGGTCAGGCTGGTGCTGGTGGTGTCATGGATCCATCCTGCCTTGTATCAGCGGCTCAGGCTGGTGGTGGTGGTGTCATGGATCCATCCTGCCTTGTATCAGCGGGTCAGGCTGGTGGTGGTGGTGTCATGGATCCATCCTGCCTTGTATCAGCGGCTCAGGCTGGTGGTGGTGGTGTCATGGATCCATCCTGCCTTGTATCAGCGGCTCAGGCTGGTGGTGGTGTCATGGATCCATCCTGCCTTGTATCAGCGGGTCAGGCTGGTGGTGGTGGTGTCATGGATCCATCCTGCCTTGTATCAGCGGCTCAGGCTGGTGGTGGTGGTGTCATGGATCCATCCTGCCTTGTATCAGCGGCTCAGGCTGGTGGTGGTGGTGTCATGGATCCATCCTGCCTTGTATCAGCGGCTCAGGCTGGTGGTGGTGGTGTCATGGATCCATCCTGCCTTGTATCAGCGGGTCAGGCTGGTGGTGGGGGTGGTGTCATGGATCCATCCTGCCTTGTATCAGCGGGTCAGGCTGGTGGTGGGGGTGGTGTCATGGATCCATCCTGCCTTGTATCAGCGGGTCAGGCTGGTGGTGGGGGTGGTGTCATGGATCCATCCTGCCTTGTATCAGCGGCTCAGGCTGGTGGTGGGGGTGTCATGGATCCATCCTGCCTTGTATCAGCGGCTCAGGCTGGTGGTGGTGGTGTCATGGATCCATCCTGCCTTGTATCAGCGGGTCAGGCTGGTGGTGGTGGTGTCATGGATCCATCCTGCCTTGTATCAGTGGCTCAGGCTGGTGGTGGTGGTGTCATGGATCCATCCTGCCTTGTATCAGCGGGTCAGGCTGGTGGTGGTGGTGTCATGGATCCATCCTGCCTTGTATCAGCGGCTCAGGCTGGTGGTGGTGGTGTCATGGATCCATCCTGCCTTGTATCAGCGGGTCAGGCTGGTGGTGGTGTCATTGATCCATCCTGCCTTGTATCAGCGGCTCAGGCTGGTGGTGGTGGTGTCATGGATCCATCCTGCCTTGTATCAGCGGGTCAGGCTGGTGGTGGTGGTGTCATGGATCCATCCTGCCTTGTATCAGCGGGTCAGGCAGGTGGTGGTGGTGTCATGGATCCATCCTGCCTTGTATCAGCGGGTCAGGCTGGTGGTGGTGGTGTCATGGATCCATCCTGCCTTGTATCAGCGGCTCAGGCTGGTGGTGCTGGTGTCATGGATCCATCCTGCCTTGTATCAGCGGGTCAGGCTGGTGGTGGTGGGGGTGTCATGGATCCATCCTGCCTTGTATCAGCGGCTCAGGCTGGTGGTGGTGGTGTCATGGATCCATCGTGCCTTGTATCAGCGGCTCAGGCTGGTGGTGGTGGTGTCATGGATCCATCCTGCCTTGTATCAGCGGCTCAGGCTGGTGGTGGTGGTGTCATGGATCCATCCTGCCTTGTATCAGCGGGTCAGGCTGGTGGTGGTGGTGTCATGGATCCATCCTGCCTTGTATCAGCGGGTCAGGCTGGTGGTGCTGGTGTCATGGATCCATCCTGCCTTGTATCAGCGGGTCAGGCTGGTGGTGGTGGTGTCATGGATCCATCCTGCCTTGTATCAGCGGGTCAGGCTGGTGGTGGTGGTGTCATGGATCCATCCTGCCTTGTATCAACGGCTCAGGCTGGTGGTGCTGGTGTCATGGATCCATCCCGCCTTGTATCAGCGGGTCAGGCTGGTGGTGGTGGTGTCATGGATCCATCCTGCCTTGTATCAGCGGCTCAGGCTGGTGGTGCTGGTGTCATGGATCCATCCTGCCTTGTATCAGCGGTTCAGGCTGGTGGTGGTGGTGTCATGGATCCATCCTGCCTTGTATCAGCGGGTCAGGCTGGTGGTGGTGGTGTCATGGATCCATCCTGCCTTGTATCAGCGGCTCAGGCTGGTGGTGTCATGGAGCCATCCTGCCTTGTATCAGCGGCTCAGGCTGGTGGTGGTGGTGTCATGGATCCATCCTGCCTTGTATCAGCGGGTCAGGCTGGTGGTGGTGGTGTCATGGATCCATCCTGCCTTGTATCAGCGGGTCAGGCTGGTGGTGGTGGTGTCATGGATCCATCCTGCCTTGTATCAGCGGGTCAGGCTGGTGCTGGTGGTGTCATGGATCCATCCTGCCTTGTATCAGCGGGTCAGGCTGGTGGTGGTGGTGTCATGGATCCATCCTGCCTTGTATCAGCGGGTCAGGCTGGTGGTGGTGGTGTCATGGATCCATCCTGCCTTGTATCAGCGGGTCAGGCTGGTGGTGGTGGTGTCATGGATCCATCCTGCCTTGTATCAGCGGGTCAGGCTGGTGGTGGTGGTGTCATGGATCCATCCTGCCTTGTATCAGCGGCTCAGGCTGGTGGTGCTGGTGTCATGGATCCATCCTGCCTTGTATCAGCGGGTCAGGCTGGTGGTGGTGGTGTCATGGATCCATCCTGCCTTGTATCAGCGGCTCAGGCTGGTGGTGTCATGGATCCATCCTGCCTTGTATCAGCGGCTCAGGCTGGTGCTGGTGGTGTCATGGATCCATCCTGCCTTGTATCAGCGGCTCAGGCTGGTGGTGGTGGTGTCATGGATCCATCCTGCCTTGTATCAGCGGGTCAGGCTGGTGGTGGTGGTGTCATGGATCCATCCTGCCTTGTATCAGCGGCTCAGGCTGGTGCTGGTGGTGTCATGGATCCATCCTGCCTTGTATCAGCGGCTCAGGCTGGTGGTGGTGGTGTCATGGATCCATCCTGCCTTGTATCAGCGGCTCAGGCTGGTGGTGGTGGTGTCATGGATCCATCCTGCCTTGTATCAGCGGCTCAGGCTGGTGGTGGTGTCATGGATCCATCCTGCCTTGTATCAGCGGGTCAGGCTGGTGGTGGTGGTGTCATGGATCCATCCTGCCTTGTATCAGCGGGTCAGGCTGGTGGTGCTGGTGTCATGGATCCATCCTGCCTTGTATCAGCGGCTCAGGCTGGTGGTGGTGGTGTCATGGATCCATCCTGCCTTGTATCAGTGGGTCAGGCTGGTGGTGGTGGTGTCATGGATCCATCCTGCCTTGTATCAGCGGGTCAGGCTGGTGGTGGTGGTGTCATGGATCCATCCTGCCTTGTATCAGCGGGTCAGGCTGGTGGTGGTGGTGTCATGGATCCATCCTGCCTTGTATCAGCGGGTCAGGCTGGTGGTGGTGGTGTCATGGATCCATCCTGCCTTGTATCAGCGGCTCAGGCTGGTGGTGCTGGTGTCATGGTGTCTTTGGACCCCTTGGTACAACGCCACAGCCTACCTGCCTTATATATGAACCTAGAAATTTTAGCAGGCATTTATTGATGGTGCGACTTATAATCCGAAAAATACAGTGTGTGTGTATATATATATAGCAGGTGACAGGTTGTTGCACCCAGGAAATTATGGAGTACATATAAAATTACAATCCACAATGAATTTAGTTGTTAATCTTGGTGTAGTGGTCTTTTCCATAACACAGGATTCTCTCTCATTAGCACTTTGGGTGATCTAAGGTCCTTAACCTGCTAACATTTGCAAAGTCTACCCCATGTATGTATCTAATCACATGAACTCACAGCAGCCTCCATGGAGGATGAGGAGGAGTAGAAGCCCTGGGATGGTGGCGTTTAGTCAATAGGTTCCCTTTAACATCTAATATTGACATTCAATTTTGTCAAAATCAAAATTTTTTTATTTGTTTTTGACAAAAAATTCAAGCGAATACAGTGTAATCATCGCAGTCTGTGTAGGATGCAATGTGACTGTGACCTTCTTCTCGAAATGGAACCAACACCAATGCACCAACATGGTGCAAATAAACAATAAAACCAATGCAAACCGGACATAACTACACGTCCCACAACTGGCTTGAGGAGGACCCTTCACCCTGTTACTGGCTACTCTGTGTTGTTGTGGACTGTGAAGGCTAAGGAGGCCCATAAGATGGACTGGAGGGTGGGCCATAGGAAAACACAAAAGAGGGAAGGTCATAGAAAGGTGGAAGGTGATAGGCAGCACCAGGAGGACCATAAGCAGTGTCATAATGTGGACCAGGAGGACCATAGGCAGTCCCATAATGTGGACCAGGAGGACCATAGGCAGTGCCATAATGTGGACCAGGAGGACCATAGGCAGTGCCAAAATGTGGACCAGGAGGACCAAAGGCAGTGCTGGAATGTGGGTCCGAAAAGCCATCACGTAGGTCATAGAAAGAGCCAGAAGGTGGACCAGGAGGTCCACAGGATGGGCCTGGAGAGCCAGGAGGTCCACAGGATGGGCCTGGAGAGCCAGGAGGTCCACAGGATGGGCCAGGAGAGTCAGGAGGTCCACAGGATGGGCCTGGAGGTCCACAGGATGAGCCTGGAGGTCCACAGGATGAGCCTGGAGGTCCAGGAGGTCCACAGGATGGGCCTGGAGGTCCTCTGCAGTCTGCCTGGTAGTGTCTCTCCGGGCCGCAGGGACTCGGTGAGGATTCCCTGGAGGGAGGCAAAGCTGCAGGAGACCTTGGAGCGTGTGTGGTCTGACGCCATACACCAATAGCCCTGAGTATAGGGCCGGGATCATTAGGTGGGATGAAAGCTTCTAACACTGAGATGACAGCTCCATGCACCCCCGGCCACTTCTCCTCAGGGATTCTGCGAAGAATGGGAGACAAACTTCTCATGAAAGCATCTTCAAGCCCTTCCTGGGACCTGCAACTCAGAAGCTCCAGGACCTTGGCATCTATGAGGTCCCTGATGTTCTCTGAATTTGTCCCTGGACGTCTCCGAGACGACTCACTTGTGGCAGAAAAAGCTTCCGGTGGAGACGCGGGAGAGGACTCTGTGCCCTGAGCCGATGCTCTGCGCTCCTCAGAAGGCATCAGGTCAGAGTCTGCAGCATCAGACGGACTATCAGGGCGGCTGTTTTGGGAAAAAGATAGAAATATTTGATGCAGTCGGCGAAGGTTTGTTCCTCCAAACCACTACCCACATAGTATAGGTAGGTCAGTGTCCTATGAGTGGGGGTCCGACACACAGACTCCAATGTAATCAGTAAAACACATACAGGGGACAGAGCCTAAATAAACGGATTACGGCTTCTGCTTCGAGCTCTATCCCCCTGGATATGTACGGACTGCCTGGAATAGACAACCAATGCCGGCTCCGGGACCCCCCCTTTACCAATCTGACATCAATGACTAATCTTTAAAAGTACCATCAAAATCAGGCATGATAATCCATATCATGTATTATTCATTAATCCATTATCATTGTAACATTATACTAATGAGCGTGACAGCTCTGGGGTGCATTACCAGAGCCCCTCCATGCTGAAGATTCACAGGCTGTCACAGTGAGCAAGCAGCACCTCCCAATGTGTGGAGAAACTTCCTCTGCTACAGAGAAATCACATCAGCCAGAGGAGGGGGGAAGAAGGAGTGTGGAGGGTAAAGAGGGGAGGGGGGGGACGAGACAGTATAATAGCCTGTGAAACTGCAGCACAGAGGGGCTCCTGTAACACCCCCTAGAGATCTTCAGGCTCAATAGCAGAATTTTAAAAGTTGATCATCTTCTTACATTTGTTATCCTCTGCCTCCTTCTATCTAAAATCAACTTTTTGAATTATAGTAATGTGCCATTAGCTCTGTTACCAGAGCTCCTCTGTGCTGCAGCTTCAGAATGCTGTTACACTGTCTCATCCTCCGCCCTGCTCGGCACGGACCTCCTCTCAATACCTCATGCAATCTCACAACAGCAGAGGAAGTTACAGCGAACAGTGCTCCTTGCATGGAGATACAGCATGGAGGGGCTCTGGTAACATCCCCAGGGCACTTTTGGCTTTTTAGTATAATTGTAAAAGTTGATTTTAGAAGGCAGGAGGCCATGGGTAACAGATATATGAAGATACCCCAGTCCTGGTGCCGGATCTATGAGCAATGTCCCGGGTTTATCACGGTGGAGTCTGATGGTAGATATACTTTATGGTGTCAGACAGGCCGGACACTCGTCTGTTTCCAGGGATAATAAGCCGATAATAATGGGACACTTGGTTGCAACATTGAATTCAATGCTCAGAAATGTAAAAAATAAAGACCTGAAATGAAGTAATAATACTAACGGCTGTAAATCCCTTCCATTTCTCGGAGGAGGCTTCTTCCTGCTGCGGGGGGAGCCCCTGAGGGTCTTCATGGCTTTTCCTAAAATAAATAATTTAGCTTTTTTAATAAATAAAAAGAGCAACAAACACAAAAACTATTGGGCCACATCGCAGATAGTGGAAAATCTACACAGCAGCGAGGTACATTGTATGGTGCACATAGAGCGGACGTGCAGAGGTGAGGGGTCGGCAGTACTTACCACTCAGTCCCTGCACTCGGGTCCTGACGTCCGCACAACTTCCCCAAATCCTCCATGTTTAGTCTTCACAACGCTGAGATAGGGAGTTTCAGGCGTCTCCTAATGTACCACTTGCAGAAAAGTGAGGATGACATCCACCTCCGTCTTTTCCCCGGACCTTTAGCCTGGAACGTCCGGGTCTGGTCCATGAACGCAGGATGGACCAGAACAAGTCCAGAGTTTTACAAATCCGAACAGATGAGCGGACAGAACCATTATCTTCTACAGCACCACAAAAACGTAGCCGCCGATAGGAAATCCTCCTGTGTGATTGAGGCCACATACCTGATGTGTACAGGATCTTAGTGCGGGAGACAGAGGTCCAGGACCGACCTACCTCCCGGGACCTCAGGATAGAATTCATGAACACAGCCTTAAAGGGAACCCGGTGTCCCTTGTGGGTTCAGTTTCAGGTGTTACATACAAGATAGGTTCATGAGGTTTGTTCTTAAGTTGAATTTGTATGCAAGTCAAAACTGTATATTTTATAATTGTAGCCCCAGACATTGCCCCAGTGACAATCGGAGTTTCAAAAATTTTTGCTGTAACGGGACCAAGGATTATCCATAAAGCTTCATTACAGACACCTTACAGCTGATCATTACAGCCGGGGACTATAGTAACATCCAGAGAGGTCACCAGAGGTCATAGTGGGCTGAGGGGGCCGTCTTTAACTAGGGGTCGTCTGTAAGTCGGGTGTCCTTAAGTAGGGGACCGCCTGTAGTTTCTCCAAGACGAAATCTAGCAGCCCGCGCCTTATCAAACTGCCTTGTAATGGACGGTCCCAACCTCCCGGGAGAACGGCAGACGGGCGACTTGTATACATATAAAAATAAGACTGTGTGAATAAGTCCCAACTCAAGTCCATAAAGTAATTGATGTGACTGCGGTGGGGGGTCTGGTACCTACCTCTGGGGTTGGAGTAGGTCAGCGCTTCCTCCTCCTCCTCACTCTCGTCTTCGGTCTCCGATTCATCATCTCCCATTTCTCCGTCTTCTGGATTCTGTGCAAAATCGGCGTCTTCCGTGTCAGCAGTCGGGTCACCTAAGGGTCAGAAATGATTCTTAGGGGCAGAAACCTCCCCACACCCTACAAGGACAGTGTTAGACATGACACCGATATTAGTAGTCAGCAAGAGGACCCCCAGGACGACCCCCCCAGATAAGGGGTCCCCTCCTACTTTTATTACATGTGGGGATATTGAGAATTCACTCCCACACACATTTATAAGGAAAGTAAAAGTATAGCCGCTCATAATAAATACACATTATCCTTATATCTATATTACAGTTATGATATTTCATTAGTGCTGATACACATCACTTTACTGACTGACACACTGTGACGCAACTTCTCCAAACTCCAGACACTAAAACTCAATGATAAGAGGGAATTCACACTGAGCAGAATCGGTCGTAGAAAATTCAGAGATCTCTGCTTTGTGTCACTGAATAAAACATCCGTATTTACATCCAGAGGCTGGAAACACATCTAGACTTCTCACAGCTGAGGGTTCGTTACAACTGTACACAATCCTTCGTTAGGTAAACACATCCACAGCACAGATCTCTCCAGTCCTACAGTTTGTTACAATGTATCAGTGCAGAGGTGTCACTCACTGGGGGACTGTATGCATCTGTAGCAACCCCTCAGCTGTGAGCAGTGGACTGTGAAGATCGTCCAGGATACACCATGACCCACACATGCTTGAGGTTACAGTGCGAGCCCTAGCGGTGCCCCATGTACACTGCAGAAGGACTTACAGTCCAGCGCAGCAGAGCACTGACCCCTGTCCCCTCCGGCCTGGAGCCGCTCCCCTGCGCACGAGGGTGCTCCGCCCACCAAACACACGGCGCAACCAACCAGGACACAGATCCCAGCAGCTCTATCCTCCACTGCCAATAGACACGCAGCATGTCAGTCATTGACCAATCAAAAGCGTCTAGGACGACGTCATCAATAGAAGCGCATAAACAATGTACAGGGCGCATGCTCGCCGCGGTGGCTCCTGGGAGTTGTAGTTTACACGGCATAATGGTGAAAGACAGCGGCTCCTGCTAGAGACAAGCCGGGGAGGAGGTGTATAATGTGTGCTCACTGATACAACCCGCCATAACCTGTGTCCTCTCATTACAATCACATCACATTCCCGGCCACACTGCTCCCTCCTTAGAGGATTTGTCCATTTTTATGACAGGAAAAGTGATGTTATTTACATAGTGAGTGCAGCTCTGGAGTATAATACAGGATGTAACTCAGGATCAGTACAGGATAAGTAATGTCATGTATGTACACAGTGACTGCACCAGCAGCAGAATAGTGAGTGCAGCTCTGGGGTATAATACAGGATGTAACTCAGGATCAGTACAGGATAAGTAATGTCATGTATGTACACAGTGACTGCACCAGCAGCAGAATAGTGAGTGCAGCTCTGGGGTATAATACAGGATGTAACTCAGGATCAGTACAGGATAAGTAATGTCATGTATGGACACAGTGACTGCACCAGCAGCAGAATAGTGAGTGCAGCTCTGGGGTATAATGCAGGATGTAACTCAGGATCAGTACAGGATAAGTAATGTCATGTATGTACACAGTGACTGCACCAGCAGCAGAATAGTGAGTGCAGCTCTGGAGTATAATACAGGATATAACTCAGGATCAGTACAGGATAAGTAATGTCATGTATGTACACAGTGACTGCACCAGCAGCAGAATAGTGAGAGCAGCTCTGGGTATAATACAGGATGTAACTCAGGATCAGTACAGGATAAGTAATGTCATGTATGTACACAGTGACTGCACCAGCAGCAGAATAGTGAGTGCAGCTCTGGGGTATAATACAGGATGTAACTCAGGATCAGTACAGGATAAGTAATGTCATGTATGTACACAGTGACTGCACCAGCAGCAGAATAGTGAGTGCAGCTCTGGAGTATAATACAGGATATAACTCAGGATCAGTACAGGATAAGTAATGTCATGTATGTACACAGTGACTGCACCAGCAGCAGAATAGTGAGTGCAGCTCTGGGGTATAATACAGGATGTAACTCAGGATCAGTACAGGATAAGTAATGTCATGTATGTACACAGTGACTGCACCAGCAGCAGAATAGTGAGTGCAGCTCTGGGGTATAATACAGGATGTAACTCAGGATCAGTACAGGATAAGTAATGTCATGTATGTACACAGTGACTGCAGCAGAATAGTGAGTGCAGCTCTGGGGTATAATACAGGATGTAACTCAGGATCAGTACAGGATAAGTAATGTCATGTATGAACACAGTGACTGCACCAACAGCAGAATAGTGAGTGCAGCTCTGGGGTATAATACAGGATGTAACTCAGGATCAGTACAGGACAAGTAATGTCATGTATGTACACAGTGACTGCACCAGCAGCAGAATAGTGAGTGCAGCTCTGGGGTATAATACAGGATGTAACTCAGGATCAGTACAGGATAAGTAATGTCATGTATGTACACAGTGACTGCACCAGCAGCAGAATAGTGAGTGCAGCTCTGGGGTATAATACAGGATGTAACTCCGGATCAGTACAGGATAAGTAATGTCATGTATGTACACAGTGACTGCACCAGCAGCAGAATAGTGAGTGCAGCTCTGGAGTATAATACAGGATGTAACTCAGGATCAGTACAGGATAACTAATGTCATGTATGTACAGAGTGACTGCACCAGAAGCAGAATAGTGAGTGCAGCTCTGGAGTATAATACAGGATGTAACTCAGGATCAGTACAGGATAAGTAATGTCATGTATGTACACAGTGACTGCTCCAGCAGCAGAATAGTGAGTGCAGCTCTGGAGTATAATACAGGATGTAACTCAGGATCAGTACAGGATAAGTAATGTCATGTATGTATACAGTGACTGCACCAGCAGCAGAATAGTGAGTGCAGCTCTGGGTTATAATACAGGATGTAACTCAGGATCAGTACAGGATAAGTAATGTCATGTATGTACACAGTGACTGCACCAGCAGCAGAATAGTGAGTGCAGCTCTGGGGTATAATACAGGATGTAACTCAGGATCAGTACAGGATAAGTGATGTCATGTATGTACACAGTGACTGCACCAGCAGCAGAATAGTGAGTGCAGCTCTGTAGTATCATACAGGATGTAACTCAGGATCAGTACAGGATAAGTAATGTCATGTATGTACACAGTGACTGCACCAGCAGCAGAATAGTGAGAGCAGCTCTGGAGTATAATATAGGATGTAACTCAGGATCAGTACAGGATAAGTAATGTCATGTATGTACACAGTGACTGCACCAGCAGCAGAATAGTGAGTGCAGCTCTGGAGTATAATATAGGATGTAACTCAGGATCAGTACAGGATAAGTAATGTCATGTATGTACACAGTGACTGCACCAGCAGCAGAATATTGAGTGCAGCTCTGGGGTATAATACAGGATGTAACTCAGGATCAGTACAGGATAAGTAATGTCATGTATGTACAGTGACTGCACCAGCAGCAGAATAGTGAGTGCAGCTCTGGGGTATAATACAGGATGTAACTCAGGATCAGTACAGGATAAGTAATGTCATGTATGTACACAGTGACTGCAGCAGCAGCAGAATAGTGAGTGCAGCTCTGGAGTATAATACAGGATGTAACTCAGGATCAGTACAGGATAAGTAATGTCATGTATGTACAGTGACTGCACCAGCAGCAGAATAGTGAGTGCAGCTCTGGGGTATAATACAGGATGTAACTCAGGATCAGTACAGGATAAGTAATGTCATGTATGTACACAGTGACTGCACCAGCAGCAGAATAGTGAGTGCAGCTCTGGAGTATAATACAGGATGTAACTCAGGATCAGTACAGGATAAGTAATGTCATGTATGTACACAGTGACTGCACCAGCAGCAGAATAGTGTGTGCAGCTCTGGGGTATAATACAGGATGTAACTCAGGATCAGTACAGGATAAGTAATGTCATGTATGTACACAGTGACTGCACCAGCAGCAGAATAGTGAGTGCAGCTGTGGAGTATAATACAGGATGTAACTCAGGATCAGTACAGGATAAGTAATGTCATGTATGTACACAGTGACTGCACCAGCAGCAGAATAGTGAGTGCAGCTCTGGGATATAATACAGGATGTAACTCAGGATCAGTACAGGATAAGTAATGTCATGTATGTACACAGTGACTGCACCAGCAGCAGAATAGTGAGTGCAGCTCTGCAGTATAATACAGGATGTAACTCAGGATCAGTACAGGATAAGTAATGTCATGTATGTACACAGTGACTGCACCAGCAGCAGAATAGTGAGTGCAGCTGTGGAGTATAATACAGGATGTAACTCAGGATCAGTACAGGATAAGTAATGTCATGTATGTACACAGTGACTGCACCAGCAGCAGAATAGTGAGTGCAGCTCTGGGATATAATACAGGATGTAACTCAGGATCAGTACAGGATAAGTAATGTCATGTATGTACACAGTGACTGCACCAGCAGCAGAATAGTGAGTGCAGCTCTGCAGTATAATACAGGATGTAACTCAGGATCAGTACAGGATAAGTAATGTCATGTATGTACACAGTGACTGCACCAGCAGCAGAATAGTGAGTGCAGCTCTGGGGTATAATACAGGATGTAACTCAGGATCAGTACAGGATAAGTAATGTCATGTATGTACACAGTGACTGCACCAGCAGCAGAATAGTGAGTGCAGCTGTGGAGTATAATACAGGATGTAACTCAGGATCAGTACAGGATAAGTAATGTCATGTATGTACACAGTGACTGCACCAGCAGCAGAATAGTGAGTGCAGCTCTGGAGTATAATACAGGATGTAACTCAGGATCAGTACAGGATAAGTAATGTCATGTATGCACACAGTGACTGCACCAGCAGCAGAATAGTGAGTGCAGCTCTGGAGTATAATACAGGATGTAACTCAGGATCAGTACAGGATAAGTAATGTCATGTATGCACACAGTGACTGCACCAGCAGCAGAATAGTGAGTGCAGCTCTGGAGTATAATACAGGATGTAACTCAGGATCAGTACAGGATAAGTAATGTCATGCATGTACACAGTGACTGCACCAGCAGCAGAATAGTGAGTGCAGCTCTGGAGTATAATACAGGATGTAACTCAGGATAAGTACAGGATAAGTAATGTCATGTATGTACACAGTGACTGCACCACCAGCAGAATAGTGAGTGCAGCTCTGGGGTATAATACAGGATGTAACTCAGGATCAGTACAGGATAAGTAATGTCATGTATGTACACAGTGACTGCACCAGCAGCAGAATAGTGAGTGCAGCTCTGGAGTATAATACAGGATGTAACTCAGGATCAGTACAGGATAAGTAATGTCATGTATGTACACAGTGACTGCACCAGCAGCAGAATAGTGAGTGCAGCTCTGGGGTATAATACAGGATGTAACTCAGGATCAGTACAGGATAAGTAATGTCATGTATGTACACAGTGACTGCACCAGCAGCAGAATAGTGAGTGCAGCTCTGGGGTATAATACAGGATGTAACTCAGGATCAGTACAGGATAAGTAATGTCATGTATGTACACAGTGACTGCACCAGCAGCAGAATAGTGAGTGCAGCTGTGGAGTATAATACAGGATGTAACTCAGGATCAGTACAGGATAAGTAATGTCATGTATGTACACAGTGACTGCACCAGCAGCAGAATAGTGAGTGCAGCTCTGGGATATAATACAGGATGTAACTCAGGATCAGTACAGGATAAGTAATGTCATGTATGTACACAGTGACTGCACCAGCAGCAGAATAGTGAGTGCAGCTCTGCAGTATAATACAGGATGTAACTCAGGATCAGTACAGGATAAGTAATGTCATGTATGTACACAGTGACTGCACCAGCAGCAGAATAGTGAGTGCAGCTCTGGGATATAATACAGGATGTAACTCAGGATCAGTACAGGATAAGTAATGTCATGTATGTACACAGTGACTGCACCGGCAGCAGAATAGTGAGTGCAGCTCTGGGGTATAATACAGGATGTAACTCAGGATCAGTACAGGATAAGTAATGTCATGTATGTACACAGTGACTGCACCAGCAGCAGAATAGTGAGTGCAGCTCTGGGGTATAATACAGGATGTAACTCAGGATCAGTACAGGATAAGTAATGTCATGTATGTACACAGTGACTGCACCAGCAGCAGAATAGTGAGTGCAGCTCTGCAGTATAATACAGGATGTAACTCAGGATCAGTACAGGATAAGTAATGTCATGTATGTACACAGTGACTGCACCAGCAGCAGAATAGTGAGTGCAGCTCTGGGATATAATACAGGATGTAACTCAGGATCAGTACAGGATAAGTAATGTCATGTATGTACACAGTGACTGCACCGGCAGCAGAATAGTGAGTGCAGCTCTGGGGTATAATACAGGATGTAACTCAGGATCAGTACAGGATAAGTAATGTCATGTATGTACACAGTGACTGCACCAGCAGCAGAATAGTGAGTGCAGCTCTGGGGTATAATACAGGATGTAACTCAGGATCAGTACAGGATAAGTAATGTCATGTATGTACACAGTGACTGCACCAGCAGCAGAATAGTGAGTGCAGCTTTGGAGAATGATAGTGGTGGTGTATAAAACAAGGTAACATCTTCCTGGAGACCTTACATTGAGTATTTGTACATTTGTCTTAGTGATTCAGCATCGTCTTCATATTCCTCCTGAACTGGATAATATTTTTTTTTTACCTGGGGAAGGGGTGGGGGGTGGGGGGTGGGGGTTCTGCTTTCCATTTGGCAAAGAGTAAAATTGACCAAAGATGTGTGGAGCAGATAGACATAAAGAGGACAAGGGATAACAACACGGGGGGTGGGGCACAGGACGTGCACCTGATCTGTGTAACAGCCGACGCTTCGTCCTCTCATGGCCTCAAGCAGGAACAGTAAGAAACAAAACCCAACAAAATAAAATGTAATTAGTTGTGACTTGTTTCTGGCAGCGTTAGAGTCTTACAGTCGCCTTCTGCCACTCGGTTCAGTTACTTTTCTGCTGTAGGAGAAAGCTGTGTGACACCTAGGCAGCCATATTGCTTAAAGGAAACCCGTCAGCAGGTGTCACCATGAAGGTTACATCCATTGTCCGGTATTATTATTATCCATCAGACCTTTGTGTGTGCTGTCAGTAACAGCAGGACATACAATATATGGATTTATATTCCAGGATTGTCACTTCACCAAGTGCCTCAGGGGCGTGTCCTCACACTGCTGTGCTCTGTGCAGCCAGTATTATGCATTGTCCCTGGAGAGATGAGTAACTATACCTTGGAGTATGTTGTTAGTAGCAGCAGGACTGTGAAATATGGATTTATATTCCAGGATTGTAGCTTGCAGGCATTAGCCTTGGAGAGGTAGGTGGGTGTGTTGGGGGGGGGGGGGGTGGAGTCCTCACACTGCTGTGCTCTTAACTCCTCCGCAGCTCCTTATAATCTACAAGCATTGTCCTGTCCAGGGATCTGGTAAAACTGGTTTAGAAATCTGACACCAAAGTATGATGAGTGCAGCGGAGGAGACGCTGGGGGGGGTCACACGATAAGAAAGGCTCTAGATTTATACATATACGCGGAGACAAACATTCAGGAACCTTTAATTCTGCGTGCACTGACCTCCTGGGGGTAAGTGGGGGCTCAGGTTAGACTGGTACGAGGAGACAGCCACAGCCTAAAGCAGCCGAGCCGGAGTCATAGAGCGGAGCTGCAGTGTAAAGCAGGAGAGAAAGAACTGAGCGGAAGGTCCAGCAATTTCAGATTTTACAACAAATCAGGAGACCACAGCCCGGAGCATTAAAAAGCCAACTTTATTTACAGGTTACGTCGCTCATTGTAACATCCTCCTGCTCTTCACATAACGTTCACACAGTGCAGATTGTGTCCTGTCCGGGGTCTGCAGTGCAGCACATCGCCCCCTAGTGACTACCATTGGCTGGAGAAAACCAAACCGTCTGTACTCAGCAACTATAGGTCAAAGTTACCCCAAAATCAGCACCTTATGATGGGGTCCAGCTACCGATACCCGTCTGTATGGAAATAAATGTGTCTGTAGGACGGGGAATACGAATACACTCTATTCTCTGCCCTATAGTCACCTGTCTGTGGGATGGAATTGGCTGATAACAGGGAGTAATAGATTGTATTTCTCTGTCCTACAGTCACCTCTGCCTAGAATGAAATGGCTGATAACAGGGAGTAATAGATTGGATTCCTCGGTCCTACAGTCAGTACTTCCAGGGATGAAATGGCTGATAACAGAGAGCAATGGATCATTTTGGTGCCATTTCTACATGGATGGGGCAGTGCACTATATGGCGGTTTCCTTCTCCAGGTACAGGACTGATATAATACAGTAATACAGAATACATGGCACATAAAAATATACATAAGAATATACATCAGTAATGCTTGACCTATACATCAGATCGCCACCAGCGGGGGGCGCTGCACCAGATCACCACCAGCGGGGGGCGCTGCACCAGATCGCCACCAGCGGGGGGCGCCGCACCAGATCGCCACCAGCGGGGGGCGCCGCACCAGATCGCCACCAGCGGGGGGCGCCGCACCAGATCGCCACCAGCGGGGGGCGCCGCACCAGATCGCCACCAGCGGGGGGCGCCGCACCAGATCGCCACCAGCGGGGGGCGCCGCATCAGATCACCACCAGCGGGGGGCGCTGCATCAGATCACCACCAGCGGGGGGCGCTGCATCAGATCACCACCAGCAGGGGGCGCTGCATCAGATCACCACCAGCGGGGGGCGCTGCATCAGATCGCCACCAGCGGGGGGCGCCGCACCAGATCACCACCAGCAGGGGGCGCTGCATCAGATCGCCACCAGCGGGGGGCGCTGCATCAGATCGCCACCAGCGGGGGGCGCTGCACCAGATCACCACCAGCAGGGGGCGCTGCAACAGATCACCACCAGTGGGGGGGGCTGCATCAGATCACCACCAGCGAGGGGGGGCTGCATCAGATCACCACCAGCGGGGGGCGCTGCATCAGAAAACTTTTTACATCAGTTTATATATATTATTAGTTTTATATAAAAAAAAATGTGTAAAGCAGAGAGCACGAGGGGCCGGGATGTGCGATGAGGGAGCCCCTCCGCCATAGTCCCTTTAAAGGGTTAAAGGGATATTCCGACCAGACCCCACTCTAACAGCTATGATCTACCCCGGGACGTGGCAGGTCACTGGTGGGTGGATGGAAAACCCCTTTAATGCTGAATACGTACATAGTGAGCGGCTGACAACCGCTCTATAACTTGTAATCAGAGTGATTATAGGTGTCACCCAGCTTTCCAAGGAACAGAAAAACTAAAAAAAAAAAAAAAAAAAAAAAAATTGAACTAGAACTACTTTGAGTAGTGGGGGGGTCACTCCGCGCCGGGAGAGATTGGGGGAGAGAGGGGGTGTCACTCCGGGAGGGATGGGGGGGGGGGCCTCCGCGCCAGGACGGATGGGGGGGGGGGGCCTCTACGTCCTGCTCCCCACAATCTGCAGCAGGTTGAGGAATATGTAGACGATGTCGGTGTAGATCTTCATGGCCCCGTACACGTACTCCTCCGGGTGGATTGTGTGTTTCCGGTTCCCGATCACCAGTTGGGTGTCGTAGGCCAAAAACTGTCAGACAGAGACGAGGGAACAGCAGTGAGAGGACACAGCGGATATGGTGAGAAATGACATCAAATAGACTTCTCCTTCGCTGCACAAAAATGTCAAAATGTTTAAAATATCTTCGACTCTTACATGGGCAACAAAGACATCCAGCTAAGAGAAGTCACCCAGCTTTCCACAGACCCTGAATAACAACACCCACCTCTGCACGATACAATGTATCGTAAAAGTGAACCTGTCAGCAGGTGCCACCATACAGACTGTCAGGTACTGTCCCGGGAGGGATGTCTATTCACATATGTTGTTAGTAGCAGCAGGACTGTGAAATGTGGATTTATATTCAGGATTGTAGCTTAGTGTGCCGGGGTGTGTCCTCACACTGCTGTGCTCTGTGCGCTCTGCATTGAGTTGCTCTGACTCTTTCTCTGAGTAAGAGCTCGAGCAGGCTTCTGGTTGCATACTATAGCAGCAACTCAGAACAGTAGGGCAGTTCAGTGGAGCAACTCAATGCGGAGAACTAAGAGCACAGCAGTGTGATGAAACGCCTTGAAGCGAAACTGTGCTGGAATCTAAGTCTACATATCACAGTCCTGCTGCTACTAACAACATACACAAAGGTATGATTACACATATTTCCAGTTACAATAACTAATAGCATCTACAAAGAGCACAGCAGTGTGAGGACGACCCCCAGAACACGTGGATTTCCTACAATTTCCTAGGTAAATCCATATATCACAGTCCTGCTGCTACTAACAACATGCACAAAGGTCTGATTACACATCTCTCCAGGGACAATACCTAACACTGGCTGCAGTCAGTATGGCCACACCTGCTGACAGGTTCCCATTTATTCCATTTGGGTTTCTCAGATATTTTCTACAATGTACATATAGAAAGACCCCCATGAGATCACTGCACAACATGATCCGGACTTCCCAGCAGGGGGGGGGGGGATTATAGTGGACTACTCCTCTTATTAATCTCACGTATGTACAATGGCCATAGGGGGCGCTGTATCCCCCCCCCCCCCTGGGTGTAAAGGTTTAATATATATTAAAATACCATCAAAATACAATAATACAAACCAGCGTGAAGACGATGGCCCCGATAGCAGCGTACAACATGTGTAGCCAATAGATCTGTGAAGACAAAGCAACAATCAGCCGGGTACTACAACCCCCAACATCTCCTCTGCTGCTCGGTAAAGTGAATCATCACCTAATATGAAGGGTTAATTAAATTAAAAGCAGAATACCATTTAGGCTTTCATATAAAACAGCGCCACATCTGTTCTCAGGTTGTGTATGGTACTGCAGCTCGGCACTATTTCTTTTAATGGAGCCGAGCAGTGTTATTTTTTGTAATCCTGGACTACTCCAATGCCCTAAAAGGTTTAAAAATGGATCCATAATCATGCGAAAGAAAACAGGACAGGTGCTCCGAAAACTTGTGTCACAAGAAAAAGTGGAAAAACCTAAATATCAGGAATTTCAAGACTTGGAGTGAGTGGCGACAATCTGGAGAAAACCTACAAAATTTAGAAGGCGTCAAGAGGAGAGAAAATATTTGGTTGTTTTGCATTCAGGAAAATAATGTGAAAAATAATTTAGGCCATAATTTATTTAAAAAAATTATAATAATAATTCAAATAATAATTAAAAAAAAAAAAATTTAAAAAATTTCTGCTATTCCCCTTTTGCTCCAGCAGGTGGCGTCGATCATATACAAAATTTGTATAATGCCATTTTTTTGGATGGTTCTTTCCTTGTATAAACTCCTGACCCCGATTGTTTCCTGTTTGTACTTACAACCATTACAGCTCCAACACGACGCCATTAGAGCGCCCCCCGGGGACCAATCAGCGCGTCCCAGAGCAGAGACGGAGCAGCTCCATGACACACAAGTCTCAGTCTTATTATACTCACGTATTTGAACGCCAGGACGATGGCGGTGACGATGCCCGTGATGAAGAGGACGATTCCCAGGACAGAGAAGAGTCCAGCGCAGGAGGTGAAGTCCACCTGGAAGGGTCAGGAACAGAAGGTCACACAAGAGAAAGGTCATGACTCATGACCCCAATTATTCCCAAATTCCCCTCAGTCCTGACTGATAATTTCCCTATTTACAAATTGGTCGATACATATTTTATCAAAAAGTTTTACAGGGCTAGAAAAACCATGTCCTCACACTGCTGTGCTCTCAGCTCACTGCTCTGCTCTGGGGGACAGCTGTACTATAGAACCAGAAGCTTTCCATGGTCAGGAAATAGCGGCTGTGGAGCAGCACAATGCACAGTACTGAGAGCACAGCAGTGTGAGGACACAACCCCAGGGCACTTGGAGAAGCTTTAATCCCCCAATAAAAATCCTTATTTCACAGTACTGCTGCTACTAACACCACAAAGAGAGGTCTGATTACACAGGGACTAGACATAACACTGGCTACACAGTCCCTGACATCTTACCTTAGTCTGGAAACAAAAGATGGTCACAGCGATGGTGACAAGAGCGGTGATCCCCAGACTGATCAGCACGGCCCGGGAACTGTAGAAGCTGCGGGGACAATAATTAAAGGGATATAGTAACATTTTTACCAGAGGTAAACAGGATGAGGTCTGCAGGGGGGTAGGTATTGCAGGGGGGGGGGAGGTATTGCAGGGGGGGAGGGAAGGTATTGCAGGGGGGGAGGGAAGGTATTGCAGGGGGGGAGGGAAGGTATTGCAGGGGGGGAGGGAAGGTATTGCAGGGGGGGAGGGAAGGTATTGCAGGGGGGGAGGGAAGGTATTGCAGGGGGGGGGAAGGTATTGCAGGGGGGGGGGAGGTATTGCAGGGGGGGGGAAGGTATTGCAGGGGGGGGGGAGGTATTGCAGGGGGGGGGGAAAGGTATTGCAGGCGGGGGAAGGTATTGCAGGGGGGGTAGGTATTGCAGGGGGTGGGGAAGGTTTTGAATAGAGCACAGAGCTTGGTATTGCAGTTCAGCCTCATTGACATAAATTTTACCGAGTCGTCACCAGGTCATGTGACTGATGGGTGTGCGTTTGTAGGTGTAACCCATTTCATTTTTAAAATTACCCTAATAATCCAGAAGGGCTCTGGGTATGTTCCCAGAGCCCTATTGTGCTTAAGCTTCAAAGGCTGTTACACTGTGCAGGAGTCATCGCCCCTCCCACTGTGTGCTGAAACTTCTTCTATTTCAGTGAGATTACATCACACAGGGAGAGGGGGGAGGGACTGTGTAAAAGCCAGTGAAGCTACAGCACAGAGGGGCTCTGGTAACATCCTCAGGAGATCTTCGTGCTCTTTAGCATAATGAACTCATGTTATTAGGAAAATAAAAGAATTTTTCTGAAAGACCATGGATATATGGAGATACAACAGTCACAGAGCCTGGACCTACGAGTAATGTCCCGGGGTTATCATGAAGGATTGTGCTGGTTGAATTTTTTTAATAGTGGCTGATAACAGGGAACAAAAGATCTCATGCATTGCCCTAACAAATAATGAGAGCAACATTTCTCAACCAGGCTGATACCAGAGAACAATGGCATTCAGCTTCCTGTCTCTTTAAATACTATTCTGTATCTTTACAACAGGAAGGTCTCACTTTACAGCAGTCGCTTTATGTTTGTAATGTTTGGCAGCTATAGGTGCAGTCTATGGGTGGAGGTTTGGAATATGATGTGTATGGGTGATGTCACATAGTGATGGAATGTGGTTATACCAGGAGGCGATGCCGCAAAACTAGTCACAAACGGAAAATGCACAAATCTTTAGGTCTGAGTAGTGACACGCGACTTACCTGGCAATTGTTCCAGCCATAAAAGACATGGCGAGCGTCTGCGGGAAGAGAACACGATGACATGAAATGATAGAAGATGAAGCATGAGGGGATCATTGCTAGGGGTGGTTACATGACGGGCCCGGATTTTATATACTTGCCACATACTCACAAATATACTCAGAAGAATCACATTCCATGGGAAGCGTCTCCTGCAAGAAACATATGCAATATTTAGTGTATATTAGATGTATCACCAGCAGAATAGTGAGTGCAGCTCTGGAGTATAATACAGGATGTAACTCAGGATCAGTACAGGATAAGTAATGTCATGTATGTACACAGTGACTGCACCAGCAGCAGAATAGTGAGTGCAGCTCTGGAGTATAATACATGATATAACTCAGGATCAGTACAGGATAAGTAATGTCATGTATGTACACAGTGACTGCACCAGCAGCAGAATAGTGAGTGCAGCTCTGGGGTATGATACAGGATGTAACTCAGGATCAGTACAGGATAAGTAATGTCATGTATGTACACAGTGACTGCACCAGCAGCAGAATAGTGAGTGCAGCTCTGGGGTATAATACAGGATGTAACTCAGGATCAGTACAGGATAAGTAATGTCATGTATGTACACAGTGACTGCACCACCAGCAGAATAGTGAGTGCAGCTCTGGGGTATGATACAGGATGTAACTCAGGATCAGTACAGGATAAGTAATGTCATGTATGTACACAGTGACTGTACCAGCAGCAGAATAGTGAGTGCAGCTCTGGAGTATAATACATGATATAACTCAGGATCAGTACAGGATAAGTAATGTCATGTATGTACACAGTGACTGCACCAGCAGCAGAATAGTGAGTGCAGCTCTGGGGTATAATACAGGATGTAACTCAGGATCAGTACAGGATAAGTAATGTCATGTATGTACACAGTGACTGCACCAGCAGCAGAATACTGAGCGCAGCTCTGCTGTATAATACAGGATGTAACTCAGGATCAGTACAGGATAAGTAATGTCATGTATGTACACAGTGACTGCACCAGCAGCAGAATAGTGAGTGCAGCTCTGGAGTATAATACATGATATAACTCAGGATCAGTACAGGATAAGTAATGTCATGTATGTACACAGTGACTGCACCAGCAGCAGAATAGTGAGTGCAGCTCTGGGGTATGATACAGGATGTAACTCAGGATCAGTACAGGATAAGTAATGTCATGTATGTACACAGTGACTGTACCAGCAGCAGAATAGTGAGTGCAGCTCTGGGGTATAATACAGGATGTAACTCAGGATCAGTACAGGATAAGTAATGTCATGTATGTACACAGTGACTGCACCACCAGCAGAATAGTGAGTGCAGCTCTGGGGTATGATACAGGATGTAACTCAGGATCAGTACAGGATAAGTAATGTCATGTATGTACACAGTGACTGTACCAGCAGCAGAATAGTGAGTGCAGCTCTGGAGTATAATACATGATATAACTCAGGATCAGTACAGGATAAGTAATGTCATGTATGTACACAGTGACTGCACCAGCAGCAGAATAGTGAGTGCAGCTCTGGAGTATAATATAGGATGTAACTCAGGATCAGTACAGGATAAGTAATGTCATGTATGTACACAGTGACTGTACCAGCAGCAGAATAGTGAGTGCAGCTCTGGGGTATAATACAGGATGTAACTCAGGATCAGTACAGGATAAGTAATGTCATGTATGTACACAGTGACTGCACCAGCAGCAGAATAGTGAGTGCAGCTCTGGAGTTTAATACAGGATGTAACTCAGGATCAGTACAGGATGTATAATGTAATGTATGTACACAGTGACTAGAGGAGACTTACCTTGGGCCCTGGCAGCAGGCAAGGACCATGTATGTAACAAAGAATACACCACTGTGAATTGAACAAGACACGTTAGTCATGCAGTAGACACGCTGTAGCTATAGGGGTATATAGGGTACAGGGTGATGTATACTCACTAAGATGCATAGTACACCGCCGGGTTCCTCCTCACAAACGTATATAAGGGCTCCCTGCACAAGATACATACACAGCGGTCATACATGGAGTCCGGTATATACTGTGCCTCGCTATAGGTGCTGTATATAATACTGATAAGCATGAAGCCTGATAAACTGATCAATCACAGCAATGTAATAGCACCATGGAAATGGATACATTGTATCTAGTGCCGGAGTTATAGGATGTTCTATGACTGGTAGATGAAACCTACACAAAGGTGAAGATGGCGACAATCCCCACCGTGACCAAGAGCTGCAGCGCGATGATGGCGTAAACCTAAAACACATGAGAGGTCAGCAACAAGCGATAGATGAAACAATGAAGCCCCTCAGACAGAGCCCTACTGATCGTGTGTCCCACCTTACGGAGGAAAGCGTGCCGCACGGCTTTGTCATCCCAAGAACCAAACTGCCCGTCCCCTTCATTCGTGTTGTAGATATCGGAATCACCTGCATGGGAGAAAATGTACAAATTATGGCCACCAATGGTCACAAGGCTCCCACAGGGCCAAGGAGCCCACCAGAGACCATTATGGTAGGCAACTTCCTTCTATCTGCCCACCAGAGCCGAGGAAGGAACCCTAGAACCACTGGGGCCACAGCACAGAGCCCCCTGACCGACTACAGGACGGCCACGAGGAGCCACCCCAAAGAATTGGATAAACCAGGGACATTACTCATAGATCCAGGCACCGGGACTGTGGGATCTTCTTATATCTGCTATCCATGGCCTTCTGCCTTCTAACATCAACTTTTAAAATTATGGAGGGTGTTACCAGAACCCTCTGTGCTGTAGCTTGACAGGGTGTTACACTGCATCTCCTTCCTTCTGCTCCCTCAGCCGGTATTAATCTCACAGTGGGATAGGGTAGAGCTGCTGCACAGTATAACAGCCGGTGAAGCTGGAAGGGTAACACCTCCCAGAGCAGAAGTGGGAAAATAAGTTTTACCATGGGGCCACATGAGAAATTGGAATGGTTTCAGAGGGCGTGACTAATATACTAAACTCGGGTCAACCCAAAACTTACACATTCAGTATATAACCTTATAAAAGCAGAGAATGAAACATTACAACGATTTAATGAATATATGGAAGACCTTATTATATCCTTATTTAAATTTTCAGCCATGTCAGCGATGGGGCCGGTCACAGATTGGATGTGGCCAATCAATGCCCAGCTCTGCCCAAGAGCCATTCTGACTCATTAGCATAATTATAAAAGTTGATTTCAGAAGGGCAGAGGCCATGGATAATAAATATAAGAAGATCCCACAGTCCCGGAGCCGGATCTATGAGTTATGTCCCTGGTTATCAGGATGGATTGTGATGGGACATTTCTTGAAAGGGACCAGCACTTACCTGGGTTGAGGGGTATATTCGGAAGCATTGGCATCACGGGTTTCGGGGGCTCATTATGTCCTGGTTCGGGGTAACCTCCAGGCTGAGGGTGTCCTCCAGGTTGAGGCTGTGGATAGAATCCTCCGGGTTGTCCATATGGAGGAGGATAACCCCCAGGCTGGGGATAATTGCTTGGAGGGTATCCACCAGGTTGGGGGTATCCGCCAGGTTGGGGGTATCCCCCAGGGTTATGTAATGGGTCTCGATCATTGTATGGCGGGGGGGCGCTGGGGTAGGACATGGCTGCAGCCAAATCACCAAACTAAAGGTCACTCCTGGAGGAAGAAGGGAAAGAACATGATTAGTCACCAACATTTCACAACCGATTTCTAAGATGATTAAGAATATGAGAAGGTCCGAGTGACCTCTAACAATCGGGACCCAAAATATTAATAGACAAAGGGGTGTGGCCCAAACCCTGAAGTGCTGGTTCAACAAACATGAGAACATTTTGTCCCAAAATCTGGTGCCTATAGGAGTGTCTAAGCGGAGCCATCCACCAGACGCTACGATCCCAACACTTGTAGCTCTTAGGAGTGACCCGTCTGGTCAGGAAATCTTTGGGCAGCTATACAGGGGGGTGACAGGCGGCCCATTACTATATACATGGTCCCATCTGATGTCAACAGAACCTCGTGTTATCAGACACCGAGATCTCATGTTGAAAGCCAAAAAGGTTGGTGTTTTTTGGTCCCATTAATTGGTGAAGGTCCATGACCCGGACCACCTCCATTACATGTCAGAAGAATGAGTGGCCGTCACATTTGGGTCCTGGTGGCCACAACCAGCACCGTCATGTCCACCGTATCCTCAGGTTCGGGTGATTATCTTCATGGGACAAGTGGCCATCACAGTTTAGAGGCCCCAAGATATCAAGGTAAAAAGTTGACTAGATGAAGTCCTGGATCCCATGGAATGGTGCCGGTCCATGGACCAGATCAAGGTACAAGTCATAATGGTCCAAAAGAGACCACGCAGGACATCAGGATTACAATGGCTCATGATGTGTACAAAACAGATTTGGTGCCGTGACCCACAGTGTCCATTATTTCCTCTATTCAGGAGACACCGGACAATGGACCAGAACTCAAAATAAATCCATCACGTACG
Organism: Engystomops pustulosus; assembly: GCF_040894005.1. Classification (NCBI taxonomy): domain Eukaryota; kingdom Metazoa; phylum Chordata; class Amphibia; order Anura; family Leptodactylidae; genus Engystomops; species Engystomops pustulosus. The sequence goes on along the minus strand of NC_092418.1, from coordinate 118,754,949 downwards.
TAAAATCGCAAAAACACAAACTGTGAACGTGTGACATGAATATGTCCCACCCAGGACAACATCTGCAAAGAGTTTCTATGTTCTCTCTGTGTTTGCGTGGGATTCCTCCGGGTCCTCCGGTTTCCTCCCACACTCCAAAACATACTGGTAGATGATTAGATTGTGAGCCCCATGGGGACAGGGACTGATTGGGAAGCTCTGTGCAGCGCTGCGGAATCTGTGCGCTATATAAATAGAGGATAATTATTATTATGAATATTCTTATCCTTACGCACCGCTACACCTTTAACAGGGTGTGTATACTTATGCAACCAATTGATTCTTGCTCCACTGCATCTAAAATAAAATCTGAGGAAAATTGTATATAATCCAGATGAATATCTGTCCGTCTCCATGAAAACAGACTACAAACACTCCAAGTGTAGTCAGGTTAGACACATTGGGGCTTATTTACGAAGGGTCCCGCGGCCGGATTTCCGCTGGGTTTTTTCGACTTTTCGGGGATCGCGCCACCGGAACAGGGATTTAAAAGGGGATTGTGTCGCACGCAATCAGTTTTTGTCGCAATCGGGTGGCTTTCACGCAACACAAATTGGGCGATCCGAAGGATTTGACTAAGCGCGGTATTTAACATTTAAATTTGTATTGCAAGCCATGTACTTACATGCACCAGGAAGAAGAAGGTGAACTCCGGGGACCTGAGCGGGGAAGTGACACATGCAGGATATCGGGTGCAGGATCTTAGTGACTCCCTGAACAGCGCATTATACACGGACAATGCACTTACATGCACCAGGTAGAAGAAGGTGAACTCCAGGGACCTGAGCGGGGAAGCGACACATGCAGGATATCAGGTGCAGGATCTTAGTGACTCCCTGCACAGCGCATTATACACAGACAATGCACTTATATACACCAGGAAGAAGAAGGTGAACTCCAGGGACCTGAGCGGGGAAGCGACACATGCAGGATATCGGATGCAGGATCTTAGTGACTCCCCGCACAGCGCATTATACACGGACAATGCACTTACATGCACCAGGAAGAAGAAGGTGAACTCCAGGGACCTGAGCGGGGAAGCGACACATGCAGGATATCAGGTGCAGGATCTTAGTGACTCCCCGCATAGCGCATTATACACGGACAATGCACTTACATGCACCAGGAAGAAGAAGGTGAACTCCTGGGACCTGAGCGGGGAAGTGACACATGCAGGATATCGGGTGCAGGATCTTAGTGACTCCCCGCACAGCACATTATACACGGACAATGCACTTACATGCACCAGGAAGAAGAAGGTGAACTCCAGGGACCTGAGCGGGGAAGTGACACATGCAGGATATCGGGTGCAGGATCTTAGTGACTCTCCGCACAGCGCATTATACACGGACAATGCACTTACATGCGCCAGGAAGAAGAAGGTGAACTCCGGAGACCTGAACGGGGAAGCGACACATGCAGGATATCGGGTGCAGGATCTTAGTGACTCCCCGCACAGCGCATTATACACGGACAATGCACTTACATGCACCAGGAAGAAGAAGGTGAACTCCGGAGACCTGAGCGGGGAAGCGACACATGCAGGATATCGGGCACACGATCTTGGTGACTCCCCGCACAGCGCATTATACACGGACAGTGCACTTACATGCACCAGGAAGAAGAAGGTGAACTCCAGGGACCTGAGCGGGGAAGTGACACATGCAGGATATCGGGCACACGATCTTGGTGACTCCCCGCACAGCGCATTATACACGGACAGTGCACTTACATGCACCAGGAAGAAGAAGGTGAACTCCGGGGACCTGAGCGGGGAAGTGACACATGCAGGATATCGGGTGCAGGATCTTAGTGACTCCCCGCACAGCGCATTATACACAGACAATGCACTTACATGCACCAGGAAGAAGAAGGGGGAACTCCGGGGACCTGAGCGGGGAAGCGACACATGCAGGATATCAGGCGCAGGATCTTAGTGACTCCCCGCACAGCGCATTATACACGGACAATGCACTTACATGCACCAGGAAGAAGAAGGTGAACTCCGGGGACCTGAGCGGGGAAGCGACACATGCAGGATATTGGGCACAGGATCTTAGTGACTCCCCGCACAGCGCATTATACACAGACAATGCACTTACATGCACCAGGAAGAAGAAGGTGAACTCCGGGGACCTGAGCGGGGAAGTGACACATGCAGGATATCGGGTGCAGGATCTTAGTGACTCCCCGCACAGCGCATTATACACGGACAGTGCACTTACATGCACCAGGAAGAAGAAGGTGAACTCCGGGGACCTGAGCGGGGAAGTGACACATGCAGGATATCGGGTGCAGGATCTTAGTGACTCCCCGCACAGCGCATTATACACAGACAATGCACTTACATGCACCAGGAAGAAGAAGGGGGAACTCCGGGGACCTGAGCGGGGAAGCGACACATGCAGGATATCAGGCGCAGGATCTTAGTGACTCCCCGCACAGCGCATTATACACGGACAATGCACTTACATGCACCAGGAAGAAGAAGGTGAACTCCAGGGACCTGAGCGGGGAAGTGACACATGCAGGATATCGGGTGCACGATCTTAGTGACTCCCTGCACAGCGCATTATACACGGACAATGCACTTACATGCCCCAGGAAGAAGAAGGTGAACTCCGGGGACCTGAGCGGGGAAGTGACACATGCAGGATATCGGGTGCACAATCTTAGTGACTCCCCGCACAGCGCATTATACACGGACGATGCACTTACATGCACCAGGAAGAAGAAGGTGAACTCCAGGGACCTAAGCGGGGTTCCCTTTAATTTCTCCCGGATATAAGCAGAGGTGCAGTTTTAGAATGATCTAATTACTAGTGAGAATAAGGAAGGGAAACAGGAACAGGAAAGTAAAATCCATCTGATAAGATCAGTTTCCAGCTGTCAGGGGATGAATAATAATGCTTTCCAGTGTTCATCTCATCCAGTTGCATCCTTAGAGGGATTGTCTGATCACCTGCCAGTGTTTTCTATTAAGGCCCTACAAAAATTCCCTTATTATTACAGATATGACACAGATGAGATCTATCCTGCAGATTTCCAGGACCTGCAGCCCCCAGTGATCTCGTGGGCGAGTAGAACCACTTTAGTTTCTATTTTTAAAGGTCCAGGCAGGGCACAGGCCCAATCCTGGTTATATTTAAACTTACGGCATGGAATTAATGACATGAGAAGAGATAAGATGCCCCCCCTCCCCCCGGACCATGTGCAGAGATTACACCAATCCCATCTAAGTCAGAGCACACGGGGTCCAGATGGTGTCACAGACCACAGCAGCGCAGAGAATAGGAGCACAGCTCACACCGGACCCCGGGGTCACAGGGTCAGGGTTCATATAGCACAAAGATAGTACTGGGGGATTTATCAGAAGTGTCCGAGAGAAAACGGTTCTAGTTGCCCATGGGAACCAATCACAGCTCAGCTTTAGTTTTATAAACTGCTGTGAGAAAATGAAAACCGAGTTCTGAGGAGAAGAGTTGCGCTCTCCCGGAGTGTATGCACCATGTGGTGGAATACCTATATGCAATACAACTACTAGAAATTCTCTGCTTTGGCCACCTGGGGGCGCTAAAAAGGAAGGTCCTGCCCACCGGGGGGTTTCTAAGTAGGAATGTCTTTCTAACTGGGGGGGTTTGCCCAGGAGGGAGGCTGAGGAGGAAGGCTCTAGCCGGCGCCGTCACCGAGGAGGAGGAGGAAGGCTCTAGCCAGCGCCGTCACCGAGGAGGAGGAGGAAGGCTCTAGCCGGCGCCGTCACCGAGGAGGAGGAGGAAGGCTCTAGCCGGCGCCGTCACCAAGGAGGAGGAGGAAGGCTCTAGCCGGCGCCGTCACCAAGGAGGAGGAGGAAGGCTCTAGCCAGTGCCCTCACCGAGGAGGAGGAGGAAGGCTCTAGCCGGCGCCGTCACCAAGGAGGAGGAGGAAGGCTCTAGCCAGTGCCCTCACCGAGGAGGAGGAGGAAGGCTCTAGCCAGCGCCCTCACCGAGGAGGAGGAAGGCTCTAGCCAGCGCCCTCACCGAGGAGGAGGAGGAAGGCTCTAGCCAGCGCCCTCACTGAGGAGGAGGAAGGCTCTAGCCAGCGCCATCACTACCGAGGAGGAGGAAGGCTCTAGCCAGCGCAGTCACCGAGGAGGAGGAAGGCTCTAGCCAGCGCCATCACTACCGAGGAGGAAGGCTCTAGCCAGCGCCCTTACCGAGGAGGAGGAGGAAGGCTCTATCCAGCGGCGTCACCGAGGAGGAGGAAGGCTCTAGCCAGCGCCCTCACTGAGGAGGAGGAGGAAGGCTCTAGCCAGCGCCGTCACCGAGGAGGAAGGCTCCAGCCAGCGCCGTCACCGAGGAGGAGGAGGAAGGCTCTAGCCAGCGCCGTCACCAAGGAGGAGGAGGAAGGCTCTAGCCAGCGCCGTCACCAAGGAGGAGGAGGAAGGCTCTAGCCAGCGCCGTCACCAAGGAGGAGGAGGAAGGCACTAGCCAGCGCCGTCACTGAGGAGGAGGAGGAAGGCTCTAGCCAGCGCCGTCACCAAGGAGGAGGAGGAAGGCTCTAGCCAGCGCCCTCACTGAGGAGGAGGAGGAAGGCTCTAGCCAGCGCCCTCACTGAGGAGGAGGAGGAGGAAGGCTCTAGCCAGCGCCGTCACAGAGGAGGAGGAGGAAGGCTCTAGCCAGCGCCGTCACCGAGGAGGAGGAGGAAGGCTCTAGCCAGCGCCCTCACTGAGGAGGAGGAGGAGGAAGGCTCTAGCCAGCGCCCTCACTGAGGAGGAGGAAGGCTCTAGCCAGAGCCGTCACAGAGGAGGAGGAGGAAGGCTCTAGTTTTTGTTAGGAGGCAGCTCTTCGAGCTTGAATGTAAAAATAACGTAGAAATGTGTGTGACCACGGCACCACCGGGGAGGAAACAGAACAACAATGATTTCTAAGAGATGATCCCATATTGTAATATTACAGGAAATATAATTATCCCCCATAACAGACACGTCAGAGGGTGAGGGGTCCCCTTTAAGCGCAGACAGGAGGCGTCTCCGGTCACCAGATACACGGCGCTGTGATGAAGAGGTCGATATGATGAGATTTATTCCCTCCCAAATCTCCAGAGACAAACATTATATCATTAAAATTTCAATAAGACAAGCGATGGTTTCCGGTCCAGAAAATCTGAATGTGCAGCGAGACGCGGAGAACATCGTCTGAGCACATCATGTGACCGGCTACAGAGGATTGGTCCCAGCAGCTTCCCGTACGAAGATGATGGGGAACAATAAGAGGTCATCTACCTGCCAAGGAAAAACTAATGGGGTGTTCCAAAATGAGGGCACAAAATAGGTGCAGATGCCTCATTTACCTCTTCTCTAAACTGTGCGATTTCCAATGCCAGTTTATACTGTGGAGATCACATTCTGTTCACACACCAGGAGGTCCAGGATGAGCAGCACTAGGAGGTAATGGCGGCTTCTGTGATGCAATGAGCCGTTCAGTGATTAATCGGGAGCAATGCTGGATGTGCAAAGTCTCTTCCCGGAGCAGCGCTCTGTATCGCCAAATATCATGGCTGCGTATTCAGGAGGAGACAAGTTGTCCGTTATTTTTAGATTAACCAGAAATATTAATTGGTAACTCCGACTCCAAAATCTTCTGCGGAATCAATAAAAAGATCCACGAAAAAGTTGCATCAACCTCCATGAAAAATAGTCGATGACACCCTGTTATGGGGCGAGGGCAATGTGCAGATGACACCCTGTTATGGGGCGAGGGCAATGTGCAGATGACACCCTGTTATGGGGCGAGGGCAATGTGCAGATGACACCCTGTTATGGGGCGAGGGCAATGTGCAGATGACACCCTGTTATGGGGCGAGGGCAATGTGCACATGACACCCTGTTATGGGGCGAGGGCAATGTGCACATGACACCCTGTTATGGTGCGTGCGAGGGCAATGGTGGGTGGGGTGGGGGGCGGGACAATGTGTAGATGACACCCTGTTATGGTGCGTGCGAGGGCAATGGTGGGTGGGCAATGTGCAGATGACACCCTGTTATGCGGCGAGGGCAATGGTGGGTGGGGTGGGGGGCGGGTCAATGTGCAAATGACACCCTGTTATGCGTTGAAGGCAATGGTGGGTGGGGGGGTCAATGTGCAGATGACACCCTGTTATGCGGTGAAGGCAATGGTGGGGGGGGGGGTCAATGTGCAAATGACACCCTGTTATGCGGCGAAGGCAATGGTGGGGGGGGGGGGGTCAATGTGCAGATGACACCCTGTTATGGTGCGAGGGCAATGGTGGGTGGGCAATGTGCAGATGACACCCTGTTATGCGGCGAGGGCAATGGTGGGTGGGGTGGGGGGCGGGTCAATGTGCAAATGACACCCTGTTATGCGTTGAAGGCAATGGTGGGTGGGGGGGTCAATGTGCAGATGACACCTTGTTATGCGGTGAAGGCAATGGTGGGGGGGGGGGTCAATGTGCAAATGACACCCTGTTATGCGGCGAAGGCAATGGTGGGGGGGGGGGGTCAATGTGCAGATGACACCCTGTTATGGTGCGAGGGCAATGGTGGGTGGGCAATGTGCAGATGACACCCTGTTATGCGGCGAGGGCAATGGTGGGTGGGGTGGGGGGCGGGTCAATGTGCAAATGACACCCTGTTATGCGTTGAAGGCAATGGTGGGTGGGGGGGTCAATGTGCAGATGACACCTTGTTATGCGGTGAAGGCAATGGTGGGGGGGGGGGTCAATGTGCAGATGACACCCTGTTATGCGGTGAAGGCAATGGTGGGGGGGGGGGTCAATGTGCAAATGACACCCTGTTATGCGTTGAAGGCAATGGTGGGTGGGGGGGTCAATGTGCAGATGACACCTTGTTATGCGGTGAAGGCAATGGTGGGTGGGGGGGTCAATGTGCAGATGACACCCTGTTATGCGGTGAAGGCAATGGTGGGGGGGGGGGTCAATGTGCAAATGACACCCTGTTATGCGGCGAAGGCAATGGTGGGGGGGGGGGGGTCAATGTGCAGATGACACCCTGTTATGGTGCGAGGGCAATGGTGGGTGGGCAATGTGCAGATGACACCCTGTTATGCGGCGAGGGCAATGGTGGGTGGGGTGGGGGGCGGGTCAATGTGCAAATGACACCCTGTTATGCGTTGAAGGCAATGGTGGGTGGGGGGGTCAATGTGCAGATGACACCTTGTTATGCGGTGAAGGCAATGGTGGGTGGGGGGGTCAATGTGCAGATGACACCCTGTTATGCGGCGAAGGCAATGGTGGGGGGGGGGGTCAATGTGCAGATGACACCCTGTTATGCGGCGAAGGCAATGGTGGGGGGGGGGGGGGTCAATGTGCAGATGACACCCTGTTATGGTGCGAGGGCAATGGTGGGTGGGCAATGTGCAGATGACACCCTGTTATGCGGCGAGGGCAATGGTGGGGGGGGGGGGTGTCAATGTGCAAATGACACCCTGTTATGCGTTGGAGGCAATGGTGGGTGGGGGGGTCAATGTGCAGATGGCACCCGGTTATGCGGCAAAGGCAATGGTGGGTGGGCAATGTGCAGATGACACCCTGTCATGGGGCGAGGGCAGTGGGGGGGGTCAATGTGCGGATGACACCCTGTTATGCGTTGAAGGCAATGGTGGGTGGGCAATGTGCAGATGACACCCTGTTATGGGGCGAGGGCAATGTGCAGATGACACCCTGTCATGGGGCGAGGGCAATGTGCAGATGACACCCTGTCATGGGGCGAGGGCAATGTGCAGATGACACCCTGTCATGGGGCGAGGGCAATGGTGGGGGGGGGGGGGTCAATGTGCAGATGACACCCTGTCATGGGGCGAGGGCAATGGTGGGGGGGGGGGGGTCAATGTGCAGATGACACCCTGTTATGCGGCGAGGGCAATGTGCAGATGACACCCTGTTATGGGGCGAGGGCAATGTGCAGATGACACCCTGTTATGGGGCGAGGGCAATGTGCAGATGACACCCTGTTATGGGGCGAGGGCAATGTGCAGATGACACCCTGTTATGGGGCGAGGGCAATGTGCAGATGACACCCTGTTATGGGGCGAGGGCAATGTGCAGATGACACCCTGTTATGGGGCGAGGGCAATGTGCAGATGACACCCTGTTATGCGGCGAGGGCAATGTGCAGATGACACCCTGTTATGGGGCGAGGGCAATGTGCAGATGACACCCTGTTATGAGGCGAGGGCAATGTGCAGATGACACCCTGTTATGGGGCGAGGGCAATGTGCAGATGACACCCTGTTATGCGGCGAGGGCAATGTGCAGATGACACCCTGTTATGGGGCGAGGGCAATGTGCAGATGACACCCTGTTATGCGGCGAGGGCAATGTGCAGATGACACCCTGTTATGGGGCGAGGGCAATGTGCAGATGACACCCTGTTATGGGGCGAGGGCAATGTGCAGATGACACCCTGTTATGGGGCGAGGGCAATGTGCAGATGACACCCTGTTATGGGGCGAGGGCAATGTGCAGATGACACCCTGTTATGGGGCGAGGGCAATGTGCAGATGACACCCTGTTATGGGGCGAGGGCAATGTGCAGATGACACCCTGTTATGGGGCGAGGGCAATGTGCAGATGACACCCTGTTATGGGGCGAGGGCAATGTGCAGATGACACCCTGTTATGGGGCGAGGGCAATCAATGTGCAGATGACACCCTGTTATGGGGCGAGGGCAATGTGCAGATGACACCCTGTTATGGGGCGAGGGCAATCAATGTGCAGATGACACCTTGTTATGGGGCGAGGGCAATGTGCAGATGACACCCTGTTATGGGGCGAGGGCAATGTGCAGATGACACCCTGTTATGGGGCGAGGGCAATGTGCAGATGACACCCTGTTATGGGGCGAGGGCAATGTGCAGATGACACCCTGTTATGGGGCGAGGGCAATGTGCAGATGACACCCTGTTATGGGGCGAGGGCAATGTGCAGATGACACCTTGTTATGGGGCGAGGGCAATGTGCAGATGACACCCTGTTATGGGGCGAGGGCAATGTGCAGATGACACCCTGTTATGGGGCGAGGGCAATCAATGTGCAGATGACACCCTGTTATGGGGCGAGGGCAATGTGCAGATGACACCCTGTTATGGGGCGAGGGCAATGTGCAGATGACACCCTGTTATGGGGCGAGGGCAATGTGCAGATGACACCCTGTTATGGGGCGAGGGCAATGTGCAGATGACACCTTGTTATGGGGCGAGGGCAATGTGCAGATGACACCCTGTTATGGGGCGAGGGCAATGTGCAGATGACACCCTGTTATGGGGCGAGGGCAATGTGCAGATGACACCCTGTTATGGGGCGAGGGCAATGTGCAGATGACACCCTGTTATGGGGCGAGGGCAATGTGCAGATGACACCCTGTTATGGGGCGAGGGCAATGTGCAGATGACACCCTGTTATGGGGCGAGGGCAATGTGCAGATGACACCTTGTTATGGGGCGAGGGCAATGTGCAGATGACACCCTGTTATGGGGCGAGGGCAATGTGCAGATGACACCCTGTTATGGGGCGAGGGCAATGTGCAGATGACACCCTGTTATGGGGCGAGGGCAATGTGCAGATGACACCCTGTTATGGGGTGCCTTGTAGATGGCGCTCTATTATGACGTTTCTTTGTATTGTCTGGAGGAGCGGCGCTGACACAATGATGGAGGAACCACGGGAGGGATAAGTATCTCTGACTGCAGGGACTTTCCCTCCGTGACTCAGTGATTTTGGGTGCGGAAACTCTGACCAGCTGAAAGTTCTTCCGCAGGGTAAAGGGATCTCCTTACTTTAAAAACAAGTTTAGTAACTTATAGATTTCCTCTCCACATACAAAACCCCTCTGTAATGTATCGTGTAATACCACCATAGGGAGGTCAGCGCTGAGGTCACATGACCACAAACTTCTACAGAATGTTCTCCATTACATCAAGGCCTGGGGACGGAATACATGAAGCTTCTTGTAGACTGTGGTCAAAAGCAGCTAAGCTGAAGAGAAATGTGTAAGTTACAGGACTCCAGAACTGCGCTCACTATTCTGCTGGTCCAGTCTTGTGCATAATAGTGCAGCCCTGGAATATAACTCCGGATGTAACTCAGGATCAGTACAGGATAAGTAATGTCATGGATGTACACAGTGACTGCACCAGCAGCAGAATAGTGAGTGCAGCCCTGGAATATAACTCCGGATGTAACTCAGGATCAGTACAGGATAAGTAATGTCATGTATGTACACAGTGACTGCACCAGCAGCAGAATAGTGAGTGCAGCTCTGGAGAATAATACAGGATGTAACTCAGGATCAGTACAGGATAAGTAATGTCATGTATGTACAGTGACTGCACCAGCAGCAGAATAGTGAGTGCAGCTCTGGAGAATAATACAGGATATAACTCAGGATCAGTACAGGATAAGTAATGTCATGTATGTACAGTGACTGCACCAGCAGCAGAATAGTGAGTGCAGCTCTGGAGTATAATAGAGGATGTAACTCAGGGTCAGTATAGGATAAGTAATGTCATGTATGTACACAGTGACTGCACCAGCAGCAGAATAGTGAGTGCAGCTCTGGGGTATAATACAGAATGTAACTCAGGATCAGTACAGGATAAGTAATGTCATGTATGTACACAGTGACTGCACCAGCAGCAGAATAGTGAGTGCAGCTCTGGGGTATAATACAGGATGTAACTCAGGATCAGTACAGGATAAGTAATGTCATGTATGTACACAGTGACTGCACCACCAGAAGAATAGTGACTGCAGCTCTGGGGTATAATACAGGATGTAACTCAGGATCAGTACAGGATAAATAATGTCATGTATGTACACAGTGACTGCACCAGCAGCAGAATAGTGAGTGCAGCTCTGGGGTATAATACAGGATGTAACTCAGGATCAGTACAGGATAAGTAATGTCATGTATGTACACAGGGACTGCACCAGCAGCAGAATAGTGAGTGCAGCTCTGGGGTATAATACAGGATGTAACTCAGGATCAGTACAGGATAAGTAATGTCATGTATGTACACAGTGACTGCACCAGCAGCAGAATAGTGAGTGCAGCTCTGGGGTATAATACAGGATGTAACTCAGGATCAGTACAGGATAAGTAATGTCATGTATGTACACAGTGACTGCACCACCAGAAGAATAGTGAGTGCAGCTCTGGGGTATAATACAGGATGTAACTCAGGATCAGTACAGGATAAGTAATGTCATGTATGTACACAGTGACTGCACCAGCAGCAGAATAGTGAGTGCAGCTCTGGGGTATAATACAGGATGTAACTCAGGATCAGTACAGGATAAGTAATGTCATGTATGTACACAGTGAGTGCACCAGCAGCAGAATAGTGAGTGCAGCTCTGGAGTATAATACAGGATGTAACTCAGGATCAGTACAGGATAAGTAATGTCATGTATGTACACAGTGACTGCACCAGCAGAATAGTGAGTGCAGCTCTGGGGTATAATACAGGATGTAACTCAGGATCAGTACAGGATAAGTAATGTCATGTATGTACACAGTGACTGCACCAGCAACAGAATAGTGAGTGCAGCTCTGGGGTATAATACAGGATGTAACTCAGGATCAGTACAGGATAAGTAATGTCATGTATGTACACAGTGACTGCACCAGCAGCAGAATAGTGAGTGCAGCTCTGGGGTATAATACAGGATGTAACTCAGGATCAGTACAGGATAAGTAATGTCATGTATGTACACAGTGACTGCACCACCAGAAGAATAGTGAGTGCAGCTCTGGGGTATAATACAGGATGTAACTCAGGATCAGTACAGGATAAGTAATGTCATGTATGTACACAGTGACTGCACCAGCAGCAGAATAGTGAGTGCAGCTCTGGGGTATAATACAGGATGTAACTCAGGATCAGTACAGGATAAGTAATGTCATGTATGTACACAGTGACTGCACCAGCAGCAGAATAGTGAGTGCAGCTTTGGAATATAATAATACAGGATGTAACTCAGGATCAGTAGAGGATAAGTAATGTCATGTATGTACACAGTGACTGCACCAGCAGCAGAATAGTGAGTGCAGCTCTGGAGTATAATACAGGATGTAACTCAGGATCAGTACAGGATAAGTAATGTCATGTATGTACACAGTGACTGCACCAGCAGCAGAATAGTGAGTGGAGCTCTGGAATATAATACAGGATGTAACTCAGGATCAGTACAGGATAAGTAATGTCATGTATGTACACAGTGACTGCACCAGCAGCAGAATAGTGAGTGGAGCTCTGGAATATAATACAGGATGTAACTCAGGATCAGTACAGGATAAGTAATGTCATGTATGTACACAGTGACTGCACCAGCAGCAGAATAGTGAGTGCAGCTCTGGGGTATAATACAAGATCTTGGATGAGGGGGGGAGCTTTTCTGACTTAGTGTTGGGGTCAGGTCACAGTTACATAATTGTATACTGATCACAATGCAGGTTACACATAAGACATCAGCATGTAACACAGATTCCGGCAGTTGGACCCTCAGTATTCATCATCAGCCTTAAGTGGTAAAATCCCTTTAAGATTACGTACACAAGGAAGAATTCACCGTGTAAGAATGTGATCAGGGTGTGACAGATAAATTATTCCTGGAGCGCGATGAACAAACCCAAAAATTCTCCAGAAATACAAAGAACGTTACAGAGGAAATAATGGTCACATGACCCAGACAGGAGGGGGCGCTATACTCCGGGGAATGGGGCACACCTGGCTATTGTTCAATTCTATGGAGAAAGCTGGACTGAGGGAATGTCCTCACACTGCTGTGCTATTAGATTTCTGCATGGCGGGCCAGGGCTATGTGTAACCAGCTTTTATGTTACAGCTGGATGCAGAGAACACAGAGCACAGAAGTGTAAGGATGAAGCTGTATCCTTACACTGCTGTGCTCTGTGTTCCCTGCATCCAGCTGTTCAATAGCCTAAATAAAAGCTGGTTACCACAGTCCTGCTGCTACTAACTGCAAACATAAACAAAGGAATGATTACACGTCCCTCTAGGGACAATATATAACACTGGCTGCAGAGAGCACAGAGCACAGCAGTGTGAGGTCTGATTACACATCTCACCAGGGATAATACATAACACTGGCTGCAGAGAGCACAGAGCACAGCAGTGTGAGGTCTGATTACACATCTCTCCAGGGACAATACATAACACTGGCTGCAGAGAGCACAGAGCACAGCAGTGTGAGGTCTGATTACACATCTCTCCAGGGACAATACATAACACTGGCTGCAGAGAGCACAGAGCACAGCAGTGTGAGGTCTGATTACACATCTCTCCAGGGACAGTACATAACACTGGCTGCAGAGAGCACAGAGCACAGCAGAGTGAGGTCTGATTACACATCTCTCCAGGGACAATACATAACACTGACTGCAGAGAGCACAGAGCACAGCAGTGTGAGGTCTGATTACACGTCCCTCTAGGGACAATATATAACACTGGCTGCAGAGAGCACAGAGCACAGCAGTGTGAGGTCTGATTACACATCTCTCCAGGGACAATACATAACACTGGCTACAGAGAGCACAGAGCACAGCAGTGTGAGGTCTGATTACACATCTCTCCAGGGACAATACATAACACTGGCTGCAGGGAGCACAGCAGTGTGAGGTCTGATTACACATCTCTCCAGGGACAATACATAACACTGGCTGCAGGGAGCACAGAGCACAGCAGTGTGAGGTCTGATTACACATCTCTCCAGGGACAATACATAACACTGGCTGCAGAGAGCACAGAGCACAGCAGTGTGAGGTCTGATTACACATCTCTCCAGGGACAATACATAACACTGGCTGCAGAGAGCACAGAGCACAGCAGTGTGAGGTCTGATTACACATCTCTCCAGGGACAATACCTATCACTGGCTGCAGAGAGGACAGAGCACAGCAGTGTGAGGTCTGATTACACATCTCTCCAGGGACAATACATAACACTGGCTGCAGAGAGCACAGAGCACAGCAGTGTGAGGTCTGATTACACATCTCTCCAGGGACAATACATAACACTGGCTGCAGAGAGCACAGAGCACAGCAGTGTAAGGTCTGATTACACATCTCTCCAGGGACAATACATAACACTGGCTGCAGAGAGCACAGAGCACAGCAGTGTGAGGTCTGATCACACATCTCTCCAGGCAGGGTCGTAACAAGGATAAACAGGGCCCCATAGCAGACTTCTGAATGGGGCCCCCCTTCCCGTTTTAAATTTTGCATATTACACTCACATACAAACACACTTATTTATATACCTATATACATAAACATACACTTCATACACACACATTTAAACAATCTTACACACATACACATCACATATACACACATACACATCACATATACACACATACAGTGCCATATACAAACGTACAGCATATATATAAGGGTGCATATCCTTTATTCTTTATTGTAAGCTTGGATGACGGGGCCCCCTTGACACTGTGGGCCCCATAGCAGCTGCTATGGCTGCTACCACTGTAATTACGCCCCTATCTCCAGGGACAATACATAACACTGGATGCAAAGTGCACAGAGCACAGCAGTGTGAGGTCTGATTATACATCTCTCCAGGGACAATATATAACACTGGCTGCAGAGAGCACAGAGCACAGCAGTGTGAGGTCTGATTACACATCTCTCCAGGGGCAATACATAGCACTGGCTGCAGAGAACACAGAGCAAAGCAGTGTCAGGTCTGATTACACATCTCTCCAGGGACAATACATAACGCTGGCTGAAGAGAGCACAGAGCACAGCAGTGTGAGGTCTGATTACACATCTCTCCAGGGACAATACCTAACACTGGCTGCAGAGAGCACAGAGCACAGCAGTGTGAGGTCTGATTACACATCTCTCCAGGGACAGTACATAACACTGGCTGCAGAGAGCACAGAGCACAGCAGTGTGAGGTCTGATTACACATCTCTCCAGGGACAGTACATAACACTGGCTGCAGAGAGCACAGAGCACAGCAGTGTGAGGTCTGATTACACATCTCTCCAGGGACAGTACATAACACTTGCTGCAGAGAGCACAGAGCACAGCAGTGTGAGGGCTGATTACACATCTCTCCAGGTACAATACATAACACTGGCTGCAGAGAGCACAGAGCACAGCAGTGTGAGGTCTGATTACACATCTCTCCAGGGACAATACCTAACGCTTTATGCAGAGAGCACAGAGCACAGCAGTGTGAGGTCTGATTACACATCTCTCCAGGGACAATACATAACACTGGCTGCAGAGAACACAGAGCACAGCAGTGTGAGGTCTGATTACACATCTCTCCAGGGACAATACATAACACTGGCTGCAGAGAGCACAGAGCACAGCAGTGTGAGGTCTGATTACACATCTCTCCAGGTACAGTACATAACAATGGCTGCAGAGAGCACAGAGCACAGCAGTGTGAGGTGTGATTACACATCTCTTCAGGGACAATACGTAACACTGGCTGCAGAGAGCACAGAGTACAGCAGTGTGAGGTCTGATTACATATCTCTCTAGGGACAATACATAACACTGGCTGCAGAGAGCACAGAGCACAGCAGTGTGAGGTCTGATTACACATCTCTCCAGGGACAGTACATAACACTGGCTGCAGAGAGCACAGAGCACAGCAGTGTGAGGTCTGATTACACATCTCTCCTGGGACAATACATAACACTGGCTGCAGAGTGCACAGAGCACAGCAGTGTGAGGTCTGATTACACATCTCTCCAGGGACAATACATAACACTGGCTGCAGAGAGCACAGAGCACAGCAGTGTGAGGTCTGATTACACATCTCTCCAGGGACAGTACATAACACTGGCTGCAGAGAGCACAGAGCACAGCAGTGTGAGGTCTGATTACACATCTCTCCAGGGATTATACATAACACTGGCTGCAGAGAGCACAGAGCACAGCAGTGTGAGGACACCCTCAGTGAACTTGGAAAACCTACAATCCTGGAAAATAAATACATATTTGACAGTCCTGCTGCTACTAACAACATACACAAAGTCTGATTACACATCTCTCCAGGGACGATACATTACACAGTCTGCATGTGACCTTACACCTTTGCGCTGTGTACGTCCCCCCCCCCCCCCCCCCCCTTCCTGTGTCTGGTCAGCTGTCACAATGCTCTGCACACTTGTAGTATAGACGGAGGGTCAGAATTACACATTTATATTCCCAATTGTCGCTGTATGAAACCTAGAAGACACCACAGCTGTACTGGAGAGGATAGTACGAGCGGCCACCCCGTGCCGGGCCCCCTGGCACACTGATCCCCCAGGAGAGCGCCGCCTGGCACAGCACAGGAATGTACAGAGGAATCCTCCCGCCACACGCCCCTCCATTCACGGATTCTGGGAAGAGCTGGGCCGGTCCTGGACGTGTTTATATGTGCAGCACCCCCCCCCCCCCGCAGTAACCGCACCCACATGACTCAACAAGAAGACACAGACCTTCAGTTATAGGAAATGTATCAGCAACTGGATACAGAGCAACAAAGTAATTACAGAATCTACAGCAACCGGCAATCCCTACAGCGTCTGCTTAAAGGGGAATCCACATTAATGCACACAGTGATGTCACATTACAGGGATAATACACACAGTGATGTCACAGTACAGGGATAATACACACAGTGATGTCACAGTACAGAGATAATACACACAGTGATGTCACAGTACAGGGATAATACACACAGTGATGTCACAGTACAGGGATAATACACACAGTGATGTCACAGTACAGGGATAATACACACAGTGATGTCACAGTACAGGGATAACACACACAGTGATGTCACAGTACAGAGATAATACACACAGTGATGTCACAGTACAGGGATAATACACACAGTGATGTCACAGTACAGGGGTAATACACACAGCGATGTCACAGTACAGGGATAATACACACAGTGATGTCACAGTACAGGGATAATACACACAGTGATGTCACAGTACAGGGATAATACACACAGTGATGTCACAGTACAGGGATAATACACACAGTGATGTCACAGTACAGGGATAATACACACAGTGATGTCACAGTACAGGGATAACGCACACAGTGATGTCACAGTACAGGGATAATACACACAGTGATGTCACAGTACAGGGATAATACACACAGTGATGTCACAGTACAGAGATAATACACACAGTGATGTCACAGTACAGGGATAATACACACAGTGATGTCACAGTACAGAGATAATACACACAATGATGTCACAGTACAGGGATAATACACACAGTGATGTCACAGTACAGAGATAATACACACAGTGATGTCACAGTACAGGGATAATACACACAGTGATGTCACAGTACAGAGATAATACACACAATGATGTCACAGTACAGGGATAATACACACAGTGATGTCACAGTACAGAGATAATACACACAGTGATGTCACAGTACAGGGATAATACACACAGTGATGTCACAGTACAGGGATAATACACACAGTGATGTCACAGTACAGGGATAATACACACAGTGATGTCACAGTACAGAGATAATACACACAGTGATGTCACAGTACAGGGATAATACACACAGTGATGTCACAGTACAGGGATAATACACACAGTGATGTCACAGTACAGGGATAATACACACAGTGATGTCACAGTACAGAGATAATACACACAGTGATGTCACAGTACAGAGATAATACACACAGTGATGTCACAGTACAGGGATAATACACACAGTGATGTCACAGTACAGGGATAATACACACAGTGATGTCACAGTGCAGAGAAAATACACACAATGATGTCACAGTACAGGGATAATACACACAGTGATGTCACAGTACAGGGATAATACACACAGTGATGTCACAGTACAGGGATAATACACACAGTGATGTCACAGTACAGAGATAATACACACAGTGATGTCACAGTACAGGGATAATACACACAGTGATGTCACAGTACAGAGATAATACACACAATGATGTCACAGTACAGGGATAATACACACAGTGATGTCACAGTACAGGGATAATACACACAGTGATGTCACAGTACAGGGATAATACACACAATGATGTCACAGTACAGGGATAATACACACAATGATGTCACCGTACAGGGATAATACACACAGTGATGTCACAGTACAGGGATAATACACACAGTGATGTCACAGTACAGGGATAATACACACAGTGATGTCACAGTACAGGGATAATACACACAGTGATGTCACCGTACAGGGATAATACACACAATGATGTCACCGTACAGGGATAATACACACAGCGATGTCACAGTACAGGGATAATACACACAGCGATGTCACAGTACAGGGATAATACACACAGCGATGTCACAGTACAGGGATAATACACACAGCGATGTCACAGTACAGGGATAATACACACAGCGATGTCACAGTACAGGGATAATACACACAGTGATGTCACAGTACAGGGATAATACACACAGTGATGTCACAGTACAGGGATAATACACACAGTGATGTCACAGTACAGGGATAATACACAGTGATGTCACAGTACAGGGATAATACACACAGCGATGTCACAGTACAGGGATAATACACACAGTGATGTCACAGTACAGGGATAATACACACAGTGATGTCACAGTACAGGGATAATACACACAGCGATGTCACAGTACAGAGATAATACACACAGTGATGTCACAGTACAGGGATAATACACACAGTGATGTCACAGTACAGGGATAATACACACAGTGATGTCACAGTACAGGGATAATACACACAGGAATGTCACAGTACAGGGATAATACACACAGCGATGTCACAGTACAGGGATAATACACAGTGATGTCACAGTACAGGGATAATACACACAGCGATGTCACAGTACAGGGATAATACACACAGTGATGTCACAGTACAGGGATAATACACACAGTGATGTCACAGTACAGGGATAATACACACAGCGATGTCACAGTACAGGGATAATACACACAGTGATGTCACAGTACAGGGATAATACACACAGTGATGTCACAGTACAGGGATAATACACACAGTGATGTCACAGTACAGGGGATAATACACACAGTGATGTCACAGTACAGGGGATAATACACACAGTGATGTCACAGTACAGGGGATAATACACACAGTGATGTCACAGTACAGGGATAATACACACAGTGATGTCACAGTACAGGGATAATACACACAGTGATGTCACAGTACAGGGGATAATACACACAGTGATGTCACAGTACAGGGATAATACACACAGCGATGTCACAGTACAGGGATAATACACACAGTGATGTCACAGTGTTTTATGCACATTATCCTCCGCATCCCACGCAGGTGACCTAGTGTGAGCGGGGATAACTACTATAATACTGCCCCCTATGTACAAGAATATAACTACTATAATACTGCCCCCTATGTACAGGAATATAACTACTATAATACTGCCCCCTATGTACAAGAATATAACTACTATAATACTGCCTCCCCCTATGTACAAGAATATAACTACTATAATACTGCCTCCCCCTATGTACAGGAATATAACTACTATAATACTGTCCCTATGTACAGGAATATAACTACTATAATACTGCCCCTATGTACAGGAATATAACTACTATAATACTGCCCCTATGTACAGGAATATAACTACTATAATACTGCCCCCTATGTACAAGAATATAACTACTATAATACTGCCCCCTATGTACAGGAATATAACTACTATAATACTGCCCCCTATGTACAGGAATATAACTACTATAATACTGCCCCCTATGTACAGGAATATAACTACTATAATACTGCCCCCTATGTACAAGAATATAACTACTATAATACTGTCCCTATGTACAGGAATATAACTACTATAATACTGCCCCTATGTACAGGAATATAACTACTATAATACTGCCCCCTATGTACAGGAATATAACTACTATAATACTGCCCCCTATGTACAAGAATATAACTACTATAATACTGCCCCCTATGTACAGGAATATAACTACTATAATACTGCCCCCTATGTACAGGGATATAACTACTATAATACTGCCCCCTATGTACAGGGATATAACTACTATAATACTGCCCCCTATGTACAGGAATATAGCTACTATAATACTGCCCCCTATGTACAGGAATATAGCTACTATAATACTGCCCCCTATGTACAGGAATATACCTACTATAATACTGCCCCCTATGTACAAGAATATATCTACTATAATACTGCCCCCTCTGTACAGGAATATAACTACTACAATACTGCTCCCTATGTACAGGAATATAACTACTATAATACTGCCCCCTATGTACAAGAATATATCTACTATAATACTGCCCCCTCTGTACAGGAATATAACTACTACAATACTGCTCCCTATGTACAGGAATATAACTACTATAATACTGCCCCCTATGTACAGGAATATAACTACTATAATACTGCTCCCTATGTACAAGAATATAACTACTATAATACTGCCCCCTATGTACAGGAATATAACTACTATAATACTGCCCCCTATGTACAGGAATATAACTACTATAATACTGCCCCCTATGTACAAGAATATAACTACTATAATACTACCCCCTATGTACAAGAACATAACTACTATAATACTGCCCCCCTATGTACAAGAATATAACTACTATAATACTGCCCCCTATGTACAGGAATATAACTACTATAATACTGCCCTCTATGTACAGGAATATAACTACTATAATACTGCCCCCTATGTACAGGAATATAACTACTATAATACTGCCCCCTATGTACAAGAATATAACTACTATAATACTGTCCCCTATGTACAGGAATATAACTACTATAATACTGCCCCCTATGTACAGGAATATAACTACTATAATACTGCCCCCTATGTACAGGAATATAACTACTATAATACTGCCCTCTATGTACAGGAATATAACTACTATAATACTGCCCCCTATGTACAGGAATATAACTACTATAATACTGCTCCCTATGTACAAGAATATAACTACTATAATACTGCCCCCTATGTACAGGAATATAACTACTATAATACTGCCCCCTATGTACAGGAATATAACTACTATAATACTGTCCCCTATGTACAGGAATATAACTACTATAATACTGCCCCCTATGTACAGGAATATAACTACTATAATACTACCCCCCTATGTACAGGAATATAACTACTATAATACTGCCCCCTATGTACAGGAATATAACTACTATAATACTGCCCCCTATGTACAAGAATATAACTACTATAATACTGCTCCCTATGTACAGGAATATAACTACTATAATACTGCCCCCTATGTACAAGAATATAACTACTATAATACTGCTCCCTATGTACAGGAATATAACTACTATAATACTGCCCCCTATGTACAAGAATATAACTACTATAATACTGCTCCCTATGTACAGGAATATAACTACTATAATACTGCCCCCCTATGTACAAGAATATAACTACTATAATACTGCCCCCTATGTACAGGAATATAACTACTATAATACTGCCCCCTATGTACAGGAATATAACTACTATAATCCTGCCCCCTATGTACAGGAATATAACTACTATAATACTGCCCCCTATGTACAGGGATATAACTACTATAATACAGCCCCCTATGTACAGGAATATAACTACTATAATACTGCCCCCTATGTACAGGAATATAACTACTATAATACTGCCCCCTATGTACAGGGATATAACTACTATAATACAGCCCCCTATGTACAGGAATATAACTACTATAATCCTGCCCCCTATGTACAAGAATATAACTACTATAATACTGCCTCCTATGTACAAGAATATAACTACTATAATACTACCCCCTATGTACAGGAATATAACTACTATAATACTGCCCCCTATGTACAGGAATATAACTACTATAATACTGCCCCTATGTACAAGAATATAACTACTATAATACTGCTCCCTATGTACAGGAATATAACTACTATAATACTGCCCCCTATGTACAGGAATATAACTACTATAATACTGCCCCCTATGTACAGAAATATAACTACTATAATACTGCCCCCTATGTATAGGAATATAACTACTATAATACTGCCCCCTATGTACAAGAATATAACTACTATAATACTGCCCCCCTATGTACAAGAATATAACTACTATAATACTGCCCCCTATGTACAGGAATATAACTACTATAATACTGCCCCCTATGTACAGGAATATAACTACTATAATCCTGCCCCCTATGTACAGGAATATAACTACTATAATACTGCCCCCTATGTACAGGGATATAACTACTATAATACAGCCCCCTATGTACAGGAATATAACTACTATAATACTGCCCCCTATGTACAGGAATATAACTACTATAATACTGCCCCCTATGTACAGGGATATAACTACTATAATACAGCCCCCTATGTACAGGAATATAACTACTATAATCCTGCCCCCTATGTACAAGAATATAACTACTATAATACTGCCTCCTATGTACAAGAATATAACTACTATAATACTACCCCCTATGTACAGGAATATAAATAGTATAATACTGCCCCCTATGTACAGGAATATAACTACTATAATACTGCCCCCTATGTACAGGAATATAACTACTATAATACTGCCCCTATGTACAAGAATATAACTACTATAATACTGCTCCCTATGTACAGGAATATAACTACTATAATACTGCCCCCTATGTACAGGAATATAACTACTATAATACTGCCCCTATGTACAAGAATATAACTACTATAATACTGCTCCCTATGTACAGGAATATAACTACTATAATACTGCCCCCTATGTACAAGAATATAACTACTATAATACTGCCCCCTATGTACAGGAATATAACTACTATAATACTGCCCCCTATGTACAGGAATATAACTACTATAATACTGCTCCTATGTACAGGAATATAACTACTATAATACTGCCCCGATATGTACAGGAATATAACTACTATAATACTGCCCCGATATGTACAGGAATATAACTACTATAATACTGCCCCGATATGTACAGGAATATAACTACTATAATACTGCCCCGATATGTACAGGAATATAACTACTATAATACTGCCCCGATATGTACAGGAATATAACTACTATAATACAGCCCCCTATGTACAGGAATATAACTACTATAATACTGCCCCCTATGTACAGGAATATAACTACTATAATACTGCCCCCTATGTACAGGAATATAACTACTATAATACTGCCCCCTATGTACAAGAATATAACTACTATAATACTGCCCTCTATGTACAAGAATATAACTACTATAATACTGCCCCCTATGTACAAGAATATAACTACTATAATACTGTCCCTATATACAAGTAGGGGGCTATGTTGCTAGGAAGTGACTGTATATGTGAACCCCCAGTTCCTATATACACCCCATGACCTGCAGGTATTTCAATACTAAACACATTATTGCTTCTGTCATTGTGTATTATGTAACTGTTAGTAATAATGGGGTTCGGTGTCTGACCTCACACTATGATATGAGTCTCGTCTTGTTCCATATAGTAAATATGTTATAGAAGTGACACGGGGATTTGTCTTCTATGTAACTCATCTCCATGACGGCGAGGTCACCTGTCACACGTGACGCCATTTTTTCCCATCACATTCAGTAAACTTAAAGAAACCGGTTTTCACTTTAGATCCTGAGTTATTGGGACATTTTCAGCAATTTTCGGATGCGTCTATCAGATAACGCGGCTTTGTGTAATATGGGGGGATACAATTGTGTCAGCGGTGGATCTAGTAATGTTCTGCATCTATATGGCGGTACTATATAGAATTACCGCCATAATACAACCTGTGGCCGGACTCATTAACGAGTATAAACGAACATCAGGCGTTAATTACTGGACTAAGATGTTCCTGTGATACGGAGACAAGACGTCCTGAGCTCAGAGCGGCCACAGCTAGACTTGTGACTAGGATCCACCAGCAGCTGCTTGCTGACTGTTTCCAAGTAACATCGCCATATTATGGGCTGTAGGTGGATCCGGAAACGCAGAATAACGCAGTCCAGACACAATCCTGACCCAAATTTACACATAGGAATAAAATGCAGAAACAGGGTCCGGCCGGAGACGCTTGCTGGCGGTTTCTAAGTTGCGATGTCCGGATACGCCTTGTGGTTGGGCTCATTAACTTAGAGAAATGCAATTCAGTGAGACAAGAAATCCTGTAAGGGTGATACCACACATGGCGTTTTTGGTCCGTTTAAAATCGCATCCGTTTTTTGACCATTTGGCTGCTTACATCCTGTTTATCTATTAAGATAATTGGGAAAAACGGACAAAAAAAACGCATGCTTAAAAAACGGACCAAAAACGCCACGTGTGGCATCACCCCAAGGTTGCGTTCACACGTGGCGTGAACACATGTGTATTCAATCAACTCACAAAAGCTGAAAAAAAAAGGAATTTGCCCAATTGCAGAACTGTCAATATTGCGTTTACAGAACGCAGGTGTGTAAACAATGTAATACACACGTTTTTTGGTGCTGTGTTATATATATATTATATATGTTTGTTAACGCTACGTAATCAGGCAAAACTCATCACAACAGCTGAGAAGAGGCGCTTGAAAACGCCTGCATTAGGGTGGGGTCACACGTGGCGTTTTGAACCCGTTTTTAGTCATGCGTTTTCAGTCCATTAAACGCATGCGCTTTAAAAACGCATACGTTTTTTGAAAACACATACGCTTTTCCCCATTATCTCAAATAACGGACAAAAACGCATGACTAAAAACAGGTTCAATACGCCACATGTGACACCACCCTTAAGGCCACATATGAATGCACCCCAAAAACACATGAACCTCAGGTGAGTGCGTTTTTGGGATGCGTTTAAAACAGGGCCATGTTCACATGTAGGTAATGCATAACATGTAATGCTCATTCCGAAACAAAGCTGCATTTAAAAACACAGGAAAAACGCGGCCCGACAACAGGAAATCTCCCATCACAATCCATCCTGATAACCCGGGACATCACTCATAGATACACACACCGGGACTGTGGGATCTTCTTAGATGTGTTATTCCTTTAAAAAAGTCAATGTTTAAAATTATACTAATGAGTTAGGGGGGCTGTGGGGGTGTTACCAGAGTCCCTCTGTGTTCCAGCTTCATAGGCTGTTACACTGTGCAGGAGCACTCCCCCCCCCCCTCCTAGTGTGTGATATTACATCAGGCAGAGAGAGGGATAAGTGGGAGAAGGGTAATTACAACAAAAAGGGGCTCTTGTAATGCCCCCAGAGCCCTTCAGGTTCATTAGCATAATTGTAAAAGTGGATTTTAGAAGGGATGAGGCCATGAATAATAAATATAAGCAGATCCCACAGTCCCGGTGCCGGATCTATCTCTGGAACTATCTCTGGTTTCTCAGGATGGATTTTCATGGTAGATTCCTTTAAGAATATGATCCTGCAAGAGTCGCTTGCTGACTGTTTCTAATAATTGAGTTAATATAAATCGCCATAACGCGGCCGGCAGTCAGACACAAAGATGTAAAAACTCAATTCAGTGAGACAAGAAATCCCGAGCTCAATAAATGAAAATGCTCCAGTAGGAGCCGCTTGCTGACGGTTTCCACCTGTAAGGATATATTATCCACCATTACATTCTACAATGTGGATCCATGACACAGATGGATTATTATTACGCTCAGCGTTCGGCTCTGCTACATCTGTGCGTCGCTGCTGCTCAGGGATCTGTTTGTTTACAGAAGGAGAAGAGAATGAAACAGAGAAACTTCTGATACTGAAATAGATACAACTCATTGGTCACTCGCCTTAATACCCCAACACCGCACATCTGGCTTCCTCCCACCTCTTAAAGGGGAAGTTCATTCCTATCACCTCAGCGATCGTGTGGATCCCAGGGGCCGCGGCTGCGTCTGTTTACGTGTCCGTATCCGTGTACAGACGGGTCTTGTGTATACACGATGATGTAGGTGTCCTGAGGACGCAGTGATGTAAACAGGGAGCTGGGGCCCAGGGGGCGGCCGGAATAAAAGCCCTGGAGAATCTTTTAACCCTTTAGCCATCGGGTTGCTAAATATGAACCTGCCCTTTAAGTCCTATGTGTATAATTGAAAGAAACAGACAAGTGTATGGAAACCATACGTGAACACGAGGGTCGGGGGGCTCCGCCAGTCAGAGTCCTGGCTCCCCCTCATTATTATTATCACACACACAACAAACTGATACAAGAAAAGGAAGACAATAGACAGATCCTCGACCACAGAGCTTACAATCTAATAATCATGAGCACGCCCAGAGCTTCCAGCGCAGACCCCCTCCCCGGCCCACCTGCCACACTATACACAGATCCCATGTGACATCTGGAGCTGCTACTCAGCCCCCATCCCCCAATAGCCCCCCACCCAAGCACCCAAGCACCCTTAACCTACCTCCTGCCTGATGACTTGTGGTCAGACCCGTCTGTAAGTCAGGGCTGTGGTGTTGGGTGTGGATGGAACAGACTTTTCTCAACACTCCCTCCCCAACTACAAGTGCCAGATCCTGGAGGTGTGACAGCAGCGCCCCCTGCCAGGCCAGGCGGTGGATTGCAAGGCATGGCCTTAACCCCTTACATCCTGCGCTACAAAACACAAGTTTTCCAGAATGGGACAAGGAAATCACCTCCTCTTCTGCTACCTAGTAATCCCCTAGTAGCACATCCATGGCTATAACTCTAAGGTGATTTGCATTATACATTACTGTTTATGTTTGTCAACTCAATGTTAACGCATGCGTTAACATCACGCTTGTGGTGCAACGTTAACAGTAATGTAAATCACCTCAGCTGTTGTAATGCGTTTTAAAACGCAATGAAAACGCGACCAAAGCGCAACGTGTGAACGCGCCCTAAGTGTTAAATGGCGCTGCCTGACTCAAAAGCGTTGTGTAAGGAATGCAAGGATCCAGGTCTTCGCTTTGCTGTAGAAGGGGCTCCCAAATATAGGCCCCCTACCTCCTCACAGCCAGTGTTATATTAATTCATGTCCACGATAACGTAGCGCTCAGCGCATCATGTGACCCGGTGGCTGATACCAGCGATTACATGGCGTTACACAGCACCAGGTTCTGCATGTACACCATGGACTTATACAGGGTTGGGATGGTAAAGACATGACACAAGTCCTGGAGGTGGTCCCACATAAAAACATAATACATTCCATGTGTCCTCACACTGCTGTGCTCTGGGCCAGTTCTCATCTATGTCCTGGCTTTCGTTTTATTTCCGTTTACAAAATAGATAAACAATGTATCATTTTTTCTCATTGATTTCAATAGTTTCAATGTTTAAATTACAATTCGATTTAAAAAAAACTTCAAGACAGAAAATCCAGGAAGGTGCGTTGTGTCATCAGACGGCGCCCATGAAAGGAGGGACAACACTTTCGGGCGGCCGGGAAGCGGATCTCATTTTCTGGAAATTATTCAAATCATAAGCAAATGATCCTGAGGAAGGAAGATGCACCTGCAAGACTAGAACTTTCAAGGGATTGTCCAGTTTATAAACCCCAGTTATTACAGTAAAGAGCGGCCATACAGAGGGGACCTCCCCCGTGTAATTCCACATTCAGCCTGTAGTGGAGCCGCAGGGAAACTGAGCCCTTACTATCATTGGTCCCCATAGATTACAGCAGGGGTTACCTTGTGATCAGCTCAATAGTAAGAGCCTCTTCTAACACCCCAAAGGAATATGTACAGAGCACAGCAGTGTGAGGTCTGATTACACATCTCTCCAGGGACAGTACATAACACTGGCTGCAGAGAGCACAGAGCACAGCAGTGTGAGGTCTGATTACACATCTCTCCAGGGACAATACATAACACTGGCTGCAGAGAGCACAGAGCACAGCAGTGTGAGGTCTGATTACACATCTCTCCAGGGACAATATATAACACTGGCTGCAGAGAGCACAGAGCACAGCAGTGTGAGGTCTGATTACACATCTCTCCAGGGACAGTACATAACACTGGCTGCAGAGAGCACAGAGCACAGCAGTGTGAGGTCTGATTACACATCTCTCCAGGGACAATACATAACACTGGCTGCAGAGAGCACAGAGCACAGCAGTGTGAGGACTGATTACACATCTCTCCAGGGATAATACATAACAATGGCTGCAGAGAGCACAGAGCACAGCAGTGTGAGGTCTGATTACACATCTCTCCAGGGACAATACATAACACTGGCTGCAGAGAGCACAGAGCACAGCAGTGTGAGGTCTGTTTACACATCTCTCCAGGGACAGTACATAACACTGGCTGCAGAGAGCACAGAGCACAGCAGTGTGAGGTCTGATTACACATCTCTCCAGGGACAATACATAACACTGGCAACAGAGAGCACAGAGCACAGCAGTGTGAGGTCTGATTACACATCTCTCCAAGGACTATACCTAACACTGGCTGCAGAGAGCACAGAGCACAGCAGTGTGAGGACTGATTACACATCTCTCCAGGGATAATACATAACACTGGCTGCAGAGAGCACAGAGCACAGCAGTGTGAGGTCTGAATACACATCTCTCCAGGGACAATACATAACACTGACTGCAGACAGCACAGAGCACAGCAGTGTGAGGTCTGATTACACATCTCTCCAGAGACAATGCATAACACTGGTTGTAGAGAGCACAGTGCACAGCAGTGTGAGGTCTGATTACACATCTCTCCAGGGACAATACATAACACTGGCTGCAGAGAGCACAGAGCACAGCAGTGTGAGGTCTGATTACACATCTCTCCAGGGACAATACATAACACTGGCTGCAGAGAGCACAGAGCACAGCAGTGTGAGGTCTGATTACACACCTCTCCAGGGATTATACATAACACTGGCTGCAGAGAGCACAGAGCACAGCAGTGTGAGGTATGATTACACATCTCTCCAGGGACAATACATAACACTGGCTGCAGAGAGCACAGAGCACAGCAGTGTGAGGTCTGATTACACATCTCTCCAGGGACAATACATAACACTGGCTGCAGAGAGCACAGAGCACAGCAGTGTGAGGTCTGATTACACATCTCTCCAGGGACAATACATAACACTGGCTGCAGAGAGCACAGAGCACAGCAGTGTGAGGTCTGATTACACATCTCTCCAGGGACAGTACATAACACTGGCTGCAGAGAGCACAGAGCACAGCAGTGTGAGGTCTGATTACACACCTCTCCAGGGATTATACATAACACTGGCTGCAGAGAGCACAGAGCACAGCAGTGTGAGGTATGATTATACATCTCTCCAGGGACAATACCTAACACTGGCTGCAGCGAGCACAGAGCACAGCAGTGTGAGGTCTGATTACACATCTCTCCAGGGACAATACATAACACTGGCTGCAGAGAGCACAGCAGTGTGAGGTCTGATTACACATCTCCCCGGGACAATACATAACACTGGCTGTAGAGAGCACAGAGCACAGCAGTGTGAGGTCTGATTACACATCTCTCCAGGACAATACATAACACTGGCTGCAGAGAGCACAGAGCACAGCAGTGTGAGGTCTGATTACACATCTCTCCAGGGACAATACATAACACTGGCTGCAGAGAGCACAGAGCACAGCAGTGTGAGGTCTGATTACACATCTCTCCAGGGACAATACATAACACTGGCTGCAGAGAGCACAGAGCACAGCAGTGTGAGGACAAACCCCAGTGCACTATGAAAAGCTACAATCCTGAAATATAAATGCATATTTCACAGTCCTGCAGCTACTAACAACAAACACAAAGATATGACTGCAGTCTACATTGTGACTCCTCCTGACAGGTTCCCTTTACATACAATAATCTATAAATTGATTGATAATCTCGTGGGGATTTGATCTGGTTCAGTGATTGCGCTTTAGTCTATATATAGACGTCTGTCGCGGAGCGGTCTAATCCTTGCAGTCAGGAGGATGAGCTCTCCGAGCCCCACTGCAAATAATTACCCGGCAGAGAAGAAAATCCCTGCAAGTTCCTACATGACGTCTGCAGAACGCCGCGCCAATTCCTGGAACGTAACGAGCACAATGTGAGCGAGGCCTGAGGACAATGGAGGACGGGGAGGAGTGCGGAGCCCATGTTATTTCAGGCTGTAGTAGATGAAAGCTCATCTCCACCTCACAGGGGAACCACCCGAGGTCACATGAGGACAAGATCCAAACAAAATATTTGTGGAAGAACTCTGGAAAATCGGAAGGATGGAGAGTACAGTAATGTCACACGTCAGAGAGCAAACAGGGTGCAAAAATGTGACGGGGACATCCAGGCAACCTGCTCTCTGACGCTCTCCTACCTGATTCACTCGATTTCTTTAATCATACATCACAATTTTCAGGACAGAGAGACACATATTTTAAATACCTACCTATTAACACCCCCCTTGCTGCTCCCCTCAGTGACCGCCTTTTGGCATAATGCCCTTTTCTTTGTGGGCAGCATGGTGACTCAGTGGTTAGCACTACAGCCTTGCAGCGCTGGGGACATGGGTACAAGTCCCATCCAGGTCAACATCTGCCAATAATTTGTATGTTCTCTCCGTGTTCGCGTGGGTTTCCTCTGGGTCCTCCGGTTTCCTCCCACACTCCAAAACATACAGGTAGGATGATAAGATTGTGAGCCCCATTGGGGACAGGGACTGATGTGACAAGCTCTGTGCACCGCTGCCTAATCTGTGTGCGCTATATAAATGCCTGTACTCTATAATGTAGCAGTCCCCAATGAAACCCCTCCTGTTATTTAATTCCCTGCCTCCCCAAAAAGATCCTAGAATTGTGACAATATTGACTCTGCCCACCCTTTTGGGACATTACACTCCCCTAACTCCCGCCGCGAGGAATCTCCCATCCATGTTGTTCTAAAATAAAAATTTGGAACCACATATTCCTCTCCCTATCCTGTGTTCTCTTGTGAGGTCTGGCAGTCTAAGTATCATAAATCCTTCCCTGCTCTCTGCAGTGGTATTTATGATAGTCCCCTTCCCCTCTGAGGAGATCATTATCCTCTTACTACCAGAAGTAGCAGCAGGTCAGTATACAGTCCAGTAGGGGAGGCTGTGGAGTACAGTGCAGCTCGGGGGTTTACAGTATTCTCCATGCACAAGTCTGTAAGGAGGAGACTGCGGATGATACAGGAGATTGGCAATCACTGTGTACAACCGGTATCTAACCCATGTTATAGAGTTATACAACGAGCTGAGCTTCTGTATCTAAGCTGCTATTATAAAGGAATATGTCATACATAGAGCTGAGCTGCTGTATCTAAGCTGCTATTATAAAGGTATATGCCATACATAGAGCTGAGCTGCTGTATCTAAGCTGCTATTATAAAGGTATATGTCATACATAGAGCTGAGCTGCTGTATCTAAGCTGCTATTATAAAGGTATAGAACTGAGCTGCTGTACTTAAAGGGGTCGTCCACTTTCAGCAAATAATTAATATGGTCTTTGTGAGTAAAAATGATCCAGTCTTCCAATATACTTTCTGTATCAATTTTCTCATGGTTTACTAGATCTCTGCTTGCTGTCATCCTATAGAAAGATTCTCTATTTACTTCCAGTGGATAGAAATCTGGCCATGGTGATGTGATGTCACATGGGTGCACGAGCCGTTATTATCGTGTGACATCACATGACCATAAACAGATTTCTATCCAGTGGAAGTAAACATGGAAGCTTTCTATAGAAGGACAGCAAGCAGAGATCTAGAAACCACGAGGAATTGATACATAAAGTATATTGGAAAATTGTATAACTTTTCCTTACACAATAAATATCAATTATTTGCTGAAAGTGGACGACCCCTTTAAGCTGCCATAATAGAGGTATCTACCCTACGTATCTAAGCTGCCATTATAGAGATAATTATGGCAGTGACCACTAGGGGGCGCTTAGCATGTCAATGCATGGTGTTGAGCAGATGCAATCACATTTCATGGAAAAAAATGTGATTTTTGTGTCCTTGCTCCTGCTACAAGATATGTTTTGTCATATGCCCCAATGTACAGGTATAATATTCATTGTAAAGATGTCCAACTTACGGCGTTGTAATATAGGTACAGACTAGGGGACTGTTCTCAGCCATTATTATTAACAGATCTATAAAAGGGTCAATAAGAAGATTCCTTTTCATTGACAGCAAGCAGTGGATCACTATTTGAAATATTAAAACAGTATATTAGAAAGTTGCAAAAATTCTTCAATGAAACAGACAAAAAATTTCCTGCAGTCGGTGACCATCCAGTGAGGACATCGATGCTCCCTGCGAAACCACCTGAAGTCTGGGGTTCTATGTTTCTGATCCAAGTCCATTGAAGTGCTGAAAATAGCTCATCAAACAGTGGAGAGAACATCTACACCTACCAGGAGTAACAGGGGGTCAGGGAACCCCCAATCTTCAGCTGGAGGTGGGTCCTGCATTACATGTGACAGTTACTGAGGATACCGTTACATAGGTAACACAACATTTATACAATTGCATTTTTTTCTTTATTTTATATACATAGTATGTGGATTAGATTTTCTCCTTCGTCATGTCCTCCAGCAGGGGGCGCTCCTGAGCAGCAGGTGACAGCCTCATACTGAGCCATAGAAGCTTCTGAGACATCTAGGAAATGAGAACATCTTCTACTCAGAGCGGCGAATAACCAATGTATTCATAAATAATAGGACAGCAGGACCTGAATAGTGTAGGATACAATGTATCACAGGTCATAAACGCTACAATGTATCATTACTGCAGAATGTTCAGGGATCAACAATCAAAACTCTCAAGATTTGAAGGCGTTAGTCTTAAAGGGGTTTTCCAGTTGGGTTAGGGTTAGGGGCTGCAGTTGTCCCATCAACCTCTCTTCTCCCTCCTGTGACCACTAGGGCCGCTGACTGGCCGCAGCAGTCATGGGACCACTAAATCATCTACTCCAGGAGGGGAACCAGAGAGAGGTAAGTAGCGCTGGTTTTTTATGTCTTACACCCCTGCACCAGCGATCCAGAGATTTTCTAGTATAACTGTTGATCCCCCTTAAGGAAGGAAAATCCATATTCAGGGCTTGTTTTTTGCAGGGGAGGCTTTTTTTTGCATGTGCCAGGTTAGTTAAAGGGGTTTTCTATGTTGAAGACATTGATGAACTATAAGATTAGGCATCAGTATCATAATTGGGGAGGTCTTATACTTGGACCCCAAAAATCGGCTGTTAGTAACAGACTAATCAAAGAGCCAGAAGAGAGGGTCTGGACCGATTCTATGAATCAGGAGTAGAAGGGAAAAGACCAGGGCGCATCGACTCAGGTGTAGGTTTGATTAAAAAAAGGTATTTAAAAAATGCTATTAAAAGCTGCTCACCTTGCGGCTATCTTTTAGCCTAGCATGTAGTCAAGTATGTGGAGTGCTGCCGGTGGAGCCACGAGGATTGAACGTCCAGAGGTAGAATCCCGCGGTGTGGAGATGCTTGTAGGTAAGCAAGACAGAGAAGATCCACAGTGTGGCGCAACTTCACTTTGGTAAGAATCTTTATTGCAAATGAACTACGCGTTTCGGCGCTTGGACCAGCGCCTTCGTCAGGTTCGGCAAACAAGATGAACCTCTTGTTTGCCGAACCTGACGAAGGCGCTGGTCCAAGCGCCGAAACGCGTAGTTCATTTGCAATAAAGATTCTTACCAAAGTGAAGTTGCGCCACACTGTGGATCTTCTCTGTCTTGCTTACCTACAAGCAAAGAGCCAGAAGTCCAGCTCTCTTCTATGTGTAGTGGCCAGCACAAGGAATCTTTATCTTCTGTTGAAGTGAAGATTCCCTGTAGTTCCTGTCACTGACCACTATACAGAGAATGGCGCTAGACTTCCGCAGTCATTATCTGTGTGTTGAGCAGATCAACCAAGTGCAATGCCACCAAGTTGAGATCCCCCAATCTGATATCGAGGATCTATTCTCTGTTCAGGGCTTCCGTATCCAAAAGTGAGAAACCCCTTTAAGGTGATAGTACATATGGACAGGTTGTTTTACTGCTTTAGCATAGTCTCTGGTACTGACCCATGAGTCGGCACCGTCTCTGCTCAGCCTCAGTCTTTTATTGTTCTGTAGATGTTCTAGTTCTCTCTATAAAAGTCTAATTCATTGGTTGAGTCACAAGGAGACGACAAACCTCCAGCAGTGACGGACATGAGCGGACATTCCCGGGAGTCACACAACTCCATAGATGAGGGGAGGTGTCGTGTCTGTGTGTCAGGCCATGAATCCCGAACCACAAATTATGTAACAATTTACAGGGACGATTATTATGTATCTGGGGCAAGTCATGATGTAATTAGGACAACACTATTATATATTAACCCTTTGTAAGAGAGGAAGGTTTTCAGTTATAGGCGTAAAGTGTAACCCTGGTCTCTTGGTTAGCACTACAGCCTTGCAGCGCTGGGGTTCTGGATTCAAGTCCCACCCAGGTCAACATCTGTAAACAGTTTGTATGTTCTCTCCGTGTTTGCATTGGTTTCCTCCGGTTTCCTCCCACACTCCAAAACATACTGGTAGATGATTAGATTGTGAGCCCCATGGGGACAGGGACTGATGTGACAAGCTTTGTGCAGCGCTGCGGCATCTGTGTGCACTATATAAATAACGGAATTATTATTGTTTTGTTGCATTCATTATTTAGTATCAATGTATTCTAACCCTAATGTATAAATTGACCTAAATCTATGGGTCTGCTCTTCTCTACTCAGGAGCTCTGGGGGTCCAGATGTCATGATCACTGCAGGTCCCGCTGGTCAAAGTGATGAGACAATCCTGTGGATAAGGGATCGGTGTCATTACAGAGAAAACCCCTTTAAGAATGAATCTTCTTTATAAATCAGACGTCATGCAAGAGTAAAGTTAACTAATCCTGTAATCTCAGACTAGACATGTCTTACACTGCTCCAGATTATTCACTGGGTCTCATTCTGGAGGATAAATCTACAAAATCTTGACATATATTGGGGGAGATTTATCAAGCTGTCTGAAAGTCAGAATATTTCTATTTGCCCATGGCAACCAATCACAGTTCAGCTTTCATTTTACCAGTGCTCATGAATATTTTAAAGGGGAGCTGTGATTGGCTGCCATAGGCAACTAAGAATATTCTGACTTTCAGACTGCTTTATAAATCCCCCCCAATAAGTCACCAAAAACCAGCGGCAGAAATCTGCTCAGTCCCAATGTCATTCACTACCCATCCACCTGCAATTATACAAGGTTCACGTGTGATCTTCTCCGTATTTAATATTGATGCTGGAGACTCATGTAGAACGTTTTCCCCTGATACTTGGTGTCTTATTCTTTTAAAGTTCACAGGGAACACATGACCGTGTTATATGATTATAGAAATAAGTCCTCAGGGTGCGACCACACGCTCAGTTTTTCGGATGCAGTTTTTGATGCCCAAAACAGGAATGGAGTAAAAGTAGGAGGAGGAGCAGCGGCTTTCAATGCATTTGTCTCAAACCATTATCATCCGCACCTTCAAAAACTGCATCTGATAAACTGAGCGTGTGAACAGTTACCTGCACACAAACCTTGGAAAAATCAAACATGAAAAAAAGACTCCAACTCCTGATTTTCGGATTTTCATCGGTCTGGCTTCCATTTTTCATAAACTTCATAAACTGTAGTCTAGGAGTGATCTATGAGTGATCTATGTGTGATCTATGAGTGATCTATGTGTGATCTATGAGTGATCTATGTGTGATCTATGAGTGATCTATGAGTGATCTATGAGTGATCTATGTGTGATCTATGTGTGATCTATGAGTGATCTATGAGTGATCTATGAGTGATCTATGAGTGATCTATGAGTGATCTTCTGATTTGGACATGCTCTACTTATTAATGGATCTTAAAAATTACAACAACATCTGTGTGCAATAGGATAAGTGGATTTATTCCATGTTCAAAGCTAATAATAAACTAGTTACATAGTTTATACGGTCAAAAAAAGACACAAGTCCATCAAGTCCAACCAAGGAAGGGAAACTATTCTATATAACATAGCCATTAAGTTATTTAGGTGTAAAAAGGCATCTAGAACCTTCTAGTTATGAAAAATTGTGAATATTAATTAATAAAACACATATAAGTATTTGTATAAGTCATACATTTGTATATTAGATCATATATTGTATATTTGATCATTAAATTAGTATTTGTATAAGTCATATAAGTGTTATTATTATAAAACAATTACAGTAGAATAGAAAATCAGTATATTAAAATTAGATGTTTAAAGATAATTATTGTAACAAAAAGAATCCTGGTTATTATTGATATTATTCTTCATCCCTTTATGTGTTATTACTAGTTATTAGTATTATTTGACTATGACCCAGTGATGATGATTCGGCGCTGTTATGACCATTTTCTCCACTAGATGTCGCCGTCATCACACCAGTCACTGACAGGCAGAGGCGTCCAATAGGGCGTGGCTATGTAAATGAAGTCAGGGGCGTGTTTTGGTTGGACTGTATGGTAAATCTCACCCCTCCTCCGCGCCCTCCAGTGTGATGATCACATGCTATTCCCCTCTCCTCCGGCAGGTGGCGCCGCTGCTGCTGAGGGCGTGGCTATGTAGATGTGCTGGGCGGTGGGGGGCGTGCCGCGGTCACCTGGCGGAGCGGGGCGCTATGCCGGCGCTGCTGATGCTCGTGGCCGCCGTCTGCTGCTCGTGCTGCGGGCTGACGCTGCTGCTGCTCCGGCTGCGCCTCTGCCCCTGCCTCCCGCTCATGGCGCGCACAGAGAAGCCCTTCTTCAGGATCGCGTGAGTGCGGGGAAACGCAGGGTGACCTTGTGGTGTGCACTGTGCCCTAGGGTCAGGGTCCGGGGTGACGTCACAGATGCCGGGTATTAGAGATGAATGACAGCTCTGAGGGCTGCCAGGTGAATTCTGCTGCGGCTTCTGCCTGGATTTGCACAATATTTGCGCCATTTGATACCAATTTTCCATCTATTAGGATATATAAATGACACCACTCCCTCCTCTGCCATTAATCTTCTGCCTTATTATAATATTTATCCATAAAACTTACCGCTATCTGCAGCAGTCGTGCAATTATGTGTCAGATATGCGGCCGGTGCGATCATCAGAGGTAAGTAACCGCCAATGCGACCAATCACATCGCTCAGAATGTCGCCGTCTGATCACAGCATTTTCCGTTACAGTGTATCGGTTTGTCTTGGCCTGACATGTAGTGGGGTACAGGGGGGATTACAGCGTGTGAGGGTACACGACGTGGATCTTGTGTGACATGATGGATAATTGCATGTTGTGATGTGTGACGGCTGCGCTGAGCCCTGGATACCACCGTGTTGCGATGATCTGCAGGCAGAAATCATGTAAACAATGCTGTGTGGTGCGATGCTCTGCAGAAAGCAAATATCGTTGGGAAGCGCAACGTTCTGCAGAGTTGACGGAATAACGCGCCCCGTAAACGGAGATTGACAAGGAGGGTGAGATGTTCTGCAGGATGCCGTCTATAGGTGATGAGCTTTATTACAGAATCTGTGATGGATACTAAGGAGCAATGTTCTGCAGATTACTAGAAGGACTAGTAAAGCAGCCAATGTGGAATGTCCTGCAGAATGTTGATTGTCAGTGTTGCAATGTTCTGCAGACCATACCGGAAAGATCCCAATTGTTTTCGTTATGTTGCAATGTTCTGCATATACTACTTATCCTACACGGTTTGTGGTGCAATGTTCTGCAGAACACCCAGAAATGATTCTCTAGCTTGTTCCCCTTATGGTGCAATAACAATTTAGTATTTTGATCTTTTTATGGTGCAATGCTCTGCATGTGACTGGCTCATGGCTCATCAGATGACCAGTCCTGCGGTCGTATACACAAATATGCTGTTATGTGCAGCACACGGAAGGGTTAATGTGAATGGAAGAGAGCGATGCTCTGCGGGACAGAGAGTGCATTGTCATGGTCACACATTCTGCTTGCCACAGCCTGGGGGTGGTCACACCAAGATTGTAACCCACAGCTATGTGTGGAGAGGCTGAGCCCACCCCCGAGACCCCCCCCCCCCCAAACTGTATGACCCTGTGACCCCAGGACCAGTAAAATATAACATTCTGCGGAGACTGAGGTTTTTTCTGTCATTATCATTTAGGGAAGTACAAATCTCTCTCCTGTCCTATTTGTTTGCTACATTGTATCAGCGCAGTTATGTCTGTATATTTTTGTTCCATCTCAATAGTGATAGATTGTCACATGGTGGTCATCAACGTCACCTGACTGACCCCCAATTACATTTAAGAGGATCAATATTCTGCTGGTGCAGTCACTGTGTACATACATGACATCACTGATCCTGTACTGATCCTGAGTTACATCCTGTATTATACTCCAGAGCTGCACTCACTATTCTGCTGCTGGTGCAGTCACTGTGTACATACATGACATTACTTATCCTGTACTGATCCTGAGTTACATCCTGTATTATACTCCAGAGCTGCACTCACTATTCTGCTGCTGGTGCAGTCACAGTGTACATACATGACATTACTTATCCTGTACTGATCCTGAGTTACATCCTGTATTATACCCCAGAGCTGCACTCACTATTCTGCTGCTGGTGCAGTCACTGTGTACATACATGACATCACTGATCCTGTACTGATCCTGAGTTACATCCTGTATTATACCCCAGAGCGGCACTCACTATTCTGCTGCTGGTGCAGTCACTGTGTACATACATGACATTACTTATCCTGTACTGATCCTGAGTTACATCCTGTATTATACCCCAGAGCTGCACTCACTATTCTGCTGCTGGTGCAGTCACTGTGTACATACATGACATTACTTATCCTGTACTGATCCTGAGTTACATCCTGTATTATACCCCAGAGCTGCACTCACTATTCTGCTACTGGTGCAGTCACTGTGTACATACATGACATTACTTATCCTGTACTGATCCTGAGTTACATCCTGTATTATACCCCAGAGCTGCACTCACTATTCTGCTGCTGGTGCAGTCACTGTGTACATACATGACATTACTTATCCTGTACTGATCCTGAGTTACATCCTGTATTATACCCCAGAGCTGCACTCACTATTCTGCTGCTGGTGCAGTCACTGTGTACATAGATGACATTACTTATCCTGTACTGATCCTGAGTTACATCCTGTATTATACCCCAGAGCTGCACTCACTATTCTGCTGCTGGTGCAGTTACTGTGTACATACATGACATTACTTATCCTGTACTGACCCTGAGTTACATCCTGTATTATACCCCAGAGCTGCACTCACTATTCTGCTGCTGGTGCAGTCACTGTGTACATACATGACATTACTTATCCTGTACTGATCCTGAGTTACATCCTGTATTATACTCCTTAGCTGCACTCACTATTCTGCTGCTGGTGCAGTCACTGTGTACATACATGACATTACTTATCCTGTACTGATCCTGAGTTACATCCCGTATCCAGAGCTGAGCTCTCCCAGTTAGGTTGTGTGAAGCTGCTCTTGATCATATTTGGAGGCCCCTGCTTTCTATCTTCCATGATGGGGGTTCTCCGTATTTGAGGTTTTCCTGCACTGAAACCTCAGGTAAATGTAATCTTGTGCAGCTGTTACTCTGCTCAGACACACGGTCCAGTGCGAATGTGATTGTTCTGTCGCTGGGGGGTGGGGGTGGGGGGGCCTTGATATACAAGTTCTCTGTGTGATCTTATAATCTGATGAGTCCACAGAACCAGGGCTGATGCAACAGATATGCAGCGTTAAAGAGAACCTGTCAGCAGCTGGTGTTAGGTGCTGTCCCTGTAGATCAGACCTTTGTGTATGTTTCTAGCAGCCCCAGGACTTTATAGTGTAGTGTTTATATAGAGAAATTTTAAGGCAAGATCTTCTCTTTTTTTGTGGATTAGATAGGGTTAACCTGTGCTGAAGCTGCACCAGAATCAGCGCCTGTGCTGCGGGATGATGAGAGGTGTTGTCAGCGCCCGCTGCAGAGCGATGTTCTCACCTCCCGTGACTCGGCTGAGACGTGAGGCTGGAGTGGATACGACATCTCGGTAGTGATTGTGCGGGATATACACGGCAGCAGCAGCAGCAGGACTGTGATTGTATGGATTTATTTCCCAGGATTGTAGCTTCTCCGAGTGTATCCTAACACTTCTGTGCTCTGTGCCCCCTGTGTTGTGGTGTTCTACATCTGTTCCATCTGTTCCAGCTTCCATGAGTTGAAGCTGTAGCAGGCTGTTGAATACAACAACGGTTGCTCACAGGGAAGAGGTTGTGAAGCAGCTCAGTGCAGGGTGATAAGAACACAGCAGTGTGAGGACCCAGTGTAAATGGATTTTACATCGTAGAATTATGCAATCATTTCATGAATAGTGTGGAGGTGTGGGGAGTCTGTCCGGGACCCCTGCTGACCCTAACAATGAAGGGGCCCCAGGCTGATTATCACTGCCTTGGCTTCTGATGCCCGGGACGGTGGTCTGTGAGGTGCAGCTTCAGTCTCTGGATCACACACATAGATCTGCAGGGGAGCTGTATACACAACATGGTAGGGGAATAAGGAATGGTTGCAAAAGTTTACAGCCCCAAAGTACAGGACGGTGACATCCACCTCCAGCAGGCGGCAGGGGGTAAAACTATAACCTCTGCCTGTCAGCCCCCTGTAATCAGATAACTCCTGATTGTAAGCTCCTTGGACGAGTGTTCCTGCGGCTTTCTTCCATGTGATGTTTTTGCATTGTGTCAGCAGTTTTATGTGTGTAATGTCTTACAATAAGTCCATTCACACATCACACAGTACAAGGTGCGCCTGTGCAAACAGGAAGTGCTGGCGGGAGCAGCGTGCGGGCTAGCGGTGTTGTAGGGGTCCAGGACGGGGGGCCCCAGGCACTACCAGGTAAACATTTCTGGTACTGGGCAACGAGGAGTTAATATCGTCTGTCACAAAGCAGTAAAATTCAGATGGAGCCTTCTTAAAGGGGAACTCCATCCAGACACCCGGACTGTGACTGCGGTGGTCGGACACTGTAGATTGTGGACTTTTGCTACTTGATAAACAAAAAAAGAAAAAACTGAATGAAAAAAAAACTCAGTCACATTTGCAAACCATTATGAAACCAGGGAATGTGAATTGTCCCTAATTACTGTCAGCGCTCATCTTCTCCGGCGGGAGTGAAGCCGGAACCTCCGGGGGATTCTCCATCTGTTTTCCAGGTTTTTATAGATTAGGCGCAGGGGATGCCATGAGTTTCCGGCACCTGCCTGGAAATGAAGTGGTTAATGCGTGCAATAGATATAGGCATAGGACCCCTACGTAGGGCAATAGATATAGGCATAGGACCCCTACGTAGGGCAATAGATAGAGGCATAGGACCCCTACGTAGGACAATAGATAGAGGCATAGGACCCCTACGTAGGGCAATAGATATAGGCATAGGACCCCTACGTAGGGCAATAGATATAGGCATAGGACCCCTACATAGGGCAATAGATATAGGCATAGGACCCTTACGTAGGGCAATAGATATAGGCATAGGACCCCTAAGTAGGGCAATAGATATAGGCATGGGACCCCTACGTAGGGCAATAGATATAGGCATGGGACCCCTACGTAGGGCAATAGATATAGGCATGGGACCCCTACGTAGGGCAATAGATATAGGCATAGGACCCCTACGTAGGGCAATAGATATAGGCATAGGACCCCTACGTAGGGCAATAGATATAGGCATAGGACCCCTACGTAGGGCAATAGATATAGGCATAGGACCCCTACGTAGGGCAATAGATATAGGCATAGGACCCCTACATAGGGCAATAGATATAGGCATAGGACCCCTACATAGGGCAATAGATATAGGCATAGGACCCCTACGTAGGGCAATAGATATAGGCATAGGACCCCTACGTAGGGCAATAGATATAGGCATAGGACCCCTACGTAGGGCAATAGATATAGGCACAGGACCCTTACGTAGGGCAATAGATATAGGCACAGGACCCCTACGTAGGGCAATAGATATAGGCACAGGACCCCTACGTAGGGCAATAGATATAGGCACAGGACCCCTACGTAGGGCAATAGATATAGGCACAGGAACCCTACGTAGGGCAATAGATATAGGCACAGGAACCCTACGTAGGGCAATAGATATAGGCATAGGAACCCTACGTAGGGCAATAGATAGAGGCATAGGAACCCTACGTAGGGCAATAGATAGAGGCATAGGAACCCTACGTAGGGCAATAGATAGAGGCATAGGAACCCTACGTAGGGCAATAGATAGAGGCATAGGACCCCTACGTAGGGCAATAGATAGAGGCATAGGACCCCTACGTAGGGCAAT
Organism: Engystomops pustulosus; assembly: GCF_040894005.1. NCBI lineage: Eukaryota > Metazoa > Chordata > Amphibia > Anura > Leptodactylidae > Engystomops > Engystomops pustulosus. Next base: position 118,712,413 of record NC_092418.1, on the reverse strand, counting down.
AGATAGAGGCATAGGACTCCTACGTAGGGCAATAGATAGAGGCATAGGACCCCTACGTAGGGCAATAGATAGAGGCATAGGACCCCTACGTAGGGCAATAGATAGAGGCATAGGACCCCTACGTAGGGCAATAGATATAGGCATAGGACCCCTACGTAGGGCAATAGATATAGGCATAGGACCCCTACGTAGGGCAATAGATATAGGCATAGGACCCCTAAGTAGGGCAATAGATACAGGCATGGGACCCCTACGTAGGGCAATAGATATAGGCATGGGACCCCTACGTAGGGCAATAGATATAGGCATGGGACCCCTACGTAGGGCAATAGATATAGGCATGGGACCCCTACGTAGGGCAATAGATATAGGCATAGGACCCCTACGTAGGGCAATAGATATAGGCATAGGACCCCTACGTAGGGCAATAGATATAGGCATAGGACCCCTACGTAGGGCAATAGATATAGGCATAGGACCCCTACGTAGGGCAATAGATATAGGCATAGGACCCCTACGTAGGGCAATAGATATAGGCATAGGACCCCTACGTAGGGCAATAGATATAGGCATAGGACCCCTACGTAGGGCAATAGATAGAGGCATAGGACCCCTACGTAGGGCAATAGATAGAGGCATAGGACCCCTACGTAGGGCAATAGATAGAGGCATAGGACCCCTACGTAGGGCAATAGATAGAGGCATAGGACACTTGGTGGTGTCCATTAGACCCCTGCAAAGGGCGCCACAGGTTTTATGTCTGAACAGAGACTGGCAGTGTAGTATGAACAGAGCCCTACAAGGGGTTTCTGTTTTTAGGAACACCTTGGGGAGAAGCACTTGTTTAAAAGAAAACATCTACTTACCTCTCCGGGGGGCTCCTTGGTTGCAGTCCTGGATCTCTGTACTCCAGGGCTTCCTGTACCACAAGTGATGACATTTCACATGTGACTGAAGAGTCTCGACCACTTAGGCCACGGATGGGCTCAATGTTTGATGGACTGAGAAGAAATCGGGGTACAGAGAGCGGCTACTGGAACCGAGGAGACACTCTGGAGAGGTAAGTATATAATTGGTTCCCTCATTTCCGTTTTCCTGAAAAGCCAAGGAAATCTACCATCGAAATCCAGGAACCATGACTGTTCTCATCTTATATCTGTTATCCATGGTCTTCATCATTCTAAAATTATGCTAATGAGACATAAAGGCTCTTGGGGTGTTACCAGAGTACCTCTGTCATGTAGCTTTGTACACTGTGCAGGAGTACTCCACCCCCACCTCCCCCAATGAGATTACATTAGGCAGAGGTGGGGAGTACTGAGGAGGGATGGTGAGACAGAGTAACAGCCTGTGAAGCTGCAGTAATGAGGGGCGCTGGTAACACCTACAGAAACCCTTCAGGCTCATTAGCATCATTTTAAAAGGAAGGAGGCCCTGGATAACAAACATGTATATGTGGGATTACCACAGTCAAAGTGTCTGGACCTATGTATAAGAATGCTAATGTAAAACTGTATGAAAACTGCATTGTGTGAATACACGCTCAGTGATGCTGGTAGGATTTGTATTCTCTCTTCTGGTGTTCAGCTAAGAGGATACGGTCAGACACCGCAGCAGTAAAGCCTTTGGGTTTGTTTTTGTCCTGTTTTGTATGTATTTTGTCACAAAATCTTCATAGGTGCGTTAACCCCTAGCGTCTGCGTTGCGATCAGCAACAAGCACCCAGCGTTTTCCATTGTGATGTTATTAGGCCAAGCCCCGAGCATTTACATGGCGTTTGTATGAACGCGCCCTGTAGAATCTGCAATTAAAGTTTTGACATTTTGACTTCATTGAGGCGCAGCCCTTCATTCACTGATGGCAAGCGGAGATCTTTATCACCCGGAGAACTTTGTAATCTCCTGTAATCCTTAGAACGCATTAGTTGGAGTTGCATTTAGTGTATGTTGACATGATTCCTGACGACGACGGGTGAGACTCCTCAATTATTCGGTCGTGTACACACAAGTCAGATTGGCACAAGAAGGTAAACTAACATGATATCTGTGGTTTCCTTCCTGTGCTCAGGGAGAGACGCTACAATGGTGCCAGCGTGCCGGGATAATACTTATTATACAATGCTGCCAATATCCTGGACTGTAGGAAGCCATTTTGGAGCAAAATCTCCTGTTGTCCAAGGCAACCAATGGCAGCACAGCTTTCATTTCTTACAGTGGCCTCAGTTAATGAAAGCTGCACTGTGATTGGTTGTTATGGGCAACGTAGGCTACAACCATTTTAAGCAGCTTTTACAAATGTAAACATATCACCGATCCACAGGCCACGTGCTAAATTTCAACTTGATAGAAATGTGAGTAGTTTAAATCTCAGTGCAAACCCCTTTAAGCCATTTGTTGATTTGTCTCCTATTTGCCTAGTTAAAGGGGTAGCCCAAATAGGAGATCACAAAATGTCTGATAGATGTAGATGCCGCCCTGGGATGTCCTCTGGTAGTGATCAGGTTTTCCAGGGGAACCACATTGAGATGTTGGGAGCTGGTTATCTTGACTGGTAATGAATATTTCCTGACCAACAAGAGTCAAGTTTTCATGGGAAATTCTCCTGGTGTTTTGGTGAGGAGTCAGCGATTATTAGACACATTCCACCCGGCCATGACTGACGAAAGGGTAAATGTCCAAATTCCTTCGCAACTATGACAGGACACACCGTGTGATGCTGCAGTGTAACATCTTGTGTGTCGTTAATTACTAGTAACACCCTATTGTCTAAACATTTTCTACAAAATTCTGCAATGACGTTGTAAATATAATACTGCCCCCTATGTACAGGAATATAACTACTATAATACTGCCCCTATGTACAAGAATATAACTACTATAATACTGCCCCCTATGTACAGGAATATAACTACTATAATACTGCCCCCTATGTACAGGAATATAACTACTATAATACTGCCCCCTATGTACAGGAATATAACTACTATAATACTGTCCCTATGTACAGGAATATAACTACTATAATACTGCCCCCTATGTACAGGAATATAACTACTATAATACTGCCCCCTATGTACAAGAATATAACTACTATAATACTGCCCCCTATGTACAGGGATATAACTACTATAATACTGCCACCTATGTACAAGAATATAACTACTATAATACTGCTTCCTATGTACAAGAATATAACTACTATAATACTGCCCCCTATGTACAGGAATATAACTACTATAATACTGCCCCCTATGTAGAAGAATATAACTACTATAATACTGCCCCCTATGTACAGGAATATAACTACTATAATACTGCCTCCTATGTACAAGAATATAACTACTATAATACTGCTCCCTATGTACAGGAATATAACTACTATAATACTGCCCCCTATGTACAGGAATATAACTACTATAATACTGCCCCCTATGTACAGGAATATAACTACTATAATACTGCCCCCTATGTACAGGAATATAACTACTATAATACTGTCCCTATGTACAGGAATATAACTACTATAATACTGCCCCCTATGTACAGGAATATAACTACTATAATACTGCCCCCTATGTACAAGAATATAACTACTATAATACTGCCCCCTATGTACAGGGATATAACTACTATAATACTGCCACCTATGTACAAGAATATAACTACTATAATACTGCTTCCTATGTACAAGAATATAACTACTATAATACTGCCCCCTATGTACAGGAATATAACTACTATAATACTGCCCCCTATGTAGAAGAATATAACTACTATAATACTGCCCCCTATGTACAGGAATATAACTACTATAATACTGCCTCCTATGTACAAGAATATAACTACTATAATACTGCTCCCTATGTACAGGAATATAACTACTATAATACTGCCCCCTATGTACAGGAATATAACTACTATAATACTGCCCCCTATGTACAGGAATATAACTACTATAATACTGCCCCCTATGTACAGGAATATAACTACTATAATACTGCCCCCTATGTACAAGAATAATAACTACTATAATACTGCCCCCTATGTACAAGAATAATAACTACTATAATACTGCCCCTATGTACAGGAATATAACTACTATAATACTGCCCCTATGTACAGGAATATAACTAGTATAATACTGCCCCTTATGTACAAGAATATAACTACTATAATACTGCCCCCTATGTACAAGAATATAACTACTATAATGCTGCCCCCTATGTACAGGGATATAACTACTATAATACTGCTCCCTATGTACAGGAATATAACTACTATAATACTGCCCCCTATGTACAGGGATATAACTACTATAATACTGCTCCCTATGTACAGGGATATAACTACTATAATACTGCCCCCTATGTACAGGGATATAACTACTATAATACTGCTCCCTATGTACAGGAATATAACTACTATAATACTGCCCCCTATGTACAGGAATATAGCTACTATAATACTGCCCCCTATGTACAAGAATATAACTACTATAATACTGCCCCCCTATGTACAGGAATATAACTACTATAATACTGCCCCCTATGTACAGGAATATAACTACTATAATACTGCCCCGTATGTACAAGAATATAACTACTATAACACTGCCCCCTATGTACAGGAATATAACTACTATAATACTGCCCCCTATGTACAGGAATATAACTACTATAACACTGCCCCCTATGTACAGGAATATAACTACTATAATACTGCCCACTATGTACAAGAATATAACCCCTATAATACTGCCCCCTATGTACAGGAATATAACTACTATAATACTGCCCCCTATGTACAGGAATATAACTACTATAATACTGCCCCCTATGTACAAGAATATAACTACTATAATACTGCCCCCTATGTACAGGAATATAACTACTATAATACTGCCCCCTATGTACAGGAATATAACTACTATAATACTGCCCCCTATGTACAAGAATATAACTACTATAATACTGCCCCCTATGTACAAGAATATAACTACTATAATACTGCCTCCTATGTACAGGAATATAACTGCTATAATACTGCCCCCTATGTACAAGAATATAACTACTATAATACTGCCCCCTATGTACAAGAATATAACTACTATAATACTGCCTCCTATGTACAGGAATATAACTACTATAATACTGCCCCCTATGTACAAGAATATAACTACTATAATACTGCCCCCTATGTACAGGAATATAACTACTATAATACTGCCCCCTATGTACAAGAATATAACTACTATAATACTGCCCCCTATGTACAGGAATATAACTACTATAATACTGCCCCCTATGTACAAGAATATAACTACTATAATACTGCCCCCTATGTACAAGAATATAACTACTATAATACTGCCCCCTATGTACAAGAATATAACTACTATAATACTGCCTCCTATGTACAGGAATATAACTACTATAATACTGCCCCCTATGTACAGGAATATAACTACTATAATACTGCCCCCTATGTACAGGAATATAACTACTATAATACTGCCCCCTATGTACAGGAATATAACTACTATAATACTGCCCCCTATGTACAAGAATATAACTACTATAATACTGCCCCCTATGTACAGGAATATAACTACTATAATACTGCCCCCTATGTACAAGAATATAACTACTATAATACTGCCCCCTATGTACAGGAATATAACTACTATAATACTGCCCCCTATGTACAGGAATATAACTACTATAATACTGCCCCCTATGTACAAGAATATAACTACTATAATACTGCCCCCTATGTACAAGAATATAACTACTATAATACTGCCCCCTATGTACAGGAATATAACTACTATAATACTGTCCCCTATGTACAGGAATATAACTACTATAATACTGCCCCCTATGTACAGGAATATAACTACTATAATACTGCCCCCTATGTACAGGAATATAACTACTATAATACTGCCCCCTATGTACAAGAATATAACTACTATAATACTGCCCCCTATGTACAAGAATAATAACTACTATAATACTGCCCCCTATGTACAAGAATAATAACTACTATAATACTGCCCCTATGTACAGGAATATAACTACTATAATACTGCCCCTATGTACAGGAATATAACTAGTATAATACTGCCCCTTATGTACAAGAATATAACTACTATAATACTGCCCCCTATGTACAGGAATATAACTACTATAATACTGCCCCCTATGTACAGGAATATAACTACTATAATACTGCCCCCTATGTACAAGAATATAACTACTATAATACTGCCCCCTATGTACAGGAATATAACTACTATAATACTGCCCCCTATGTACAAGAATATAACTACTATAATACTGCCCCCTATGTACAGGAATATAACTACTATAATACTGCCCCCTATGTACAGGAATATAACTACTATAATACTGCCCCCTATGTACAAGAATATAACTACTATAATACTGCCCCCTATGTACAAGAATATAACTACTATAATACTGCCCCCTATGTACAAGAATATAACTACTATAATACTGCCTCCTATGTACAGGAATATAACTACTATAATACTGCCCCCTATGTACAGGAATATAACTACTATAATACTGCCCCCTATGTACAGGAATATAACTACTATAATACTGCCCCCTATGTACAGGAATATAACTACTATAATACTGCCCCCTATGTACAAGAATATAACTACTATAATACTGCCCCCTATGTACAGGAATATAACTACTATAATACTGCTCCCTATGTACAAGAATATAACTACTATAATACTGCCCCCTATGTACAGGAATATAACTACTATAATACTGCCCCCTATGTACAAGAATATAACTACTATAATACTGCCCCCTATGTACAAGAATATAACTACTATAATACTGCCTCCTATGTACAGGAATATAACTGCTATAATACTGCCCCCTATGTACAAGAATATAACTGCTATAATACTGCCCCCTATGTACAAGAATATAACTACTATAATACTGCCTCCTATGTACAGGAATATAACTACTATAATACTGCCCCCTATGTACAAGAATATAACTACTATAATACTGCCCCCTATGTACAAGAATATAACTACTATAATACTGCCTCCTATGTACAGGAATATAACTACTATAATACTGCCCCCTATGTACAAGAATATAACTACTATAATACTGCCCCCTATGTACAAGAATATAACTACTATAATACTGCCTCCTATGTACAAGAATATAACTACTATAATACTGCCCCCTATGTACAGGAATATAACTACTATAATACTGTCCCCTATGTACAGGAATATAACTACTATAATACTGCTCCCTATGTACAAGAATATAACTACTATAATACTGCCCCTATGTACAAGAATATAACTACTATAATACTGCCCCTATGTACAGGAATATAACTACTATAATACTGCCCCTATGTACAGGAATATAACTACTATAATACTGCCCCCTATGTACAGGAATATAACTACTATAATACTGCCCCCTATGTACAGGAATATAACTACTATAATACTGCCCCCTATGTATAAGAATATAACTACTATAATACTGCCCCCTATGTACAGGAATATAACTACTATAATACTGCCCCCTATGTACAGGAATATAACTACTATAATACTGCCCCCTATGTACAGGAATATAACTACTATAATACTGCCCCCTATGTACAGGAATATAACTACTATAATACTGCCCCCTATGTACAGGAATATAACTACTATAATACTGCCCTCTATGTACAAGAATATAACTACTATAATACTGCCCCCTATGTACAGGAATATAACTACTAAATTACTGCCCCCTATGTACAGGAATATAACTACTATAATACTGCCCCCTATGTACAAGAATATAACTACTATAATACTGCCCCCTATGTACAAGAATATAACTACTATAATACTGCCCCTATGTACAAGAATATAACTACTATAATACTGCCCCTATGTACAGGAATATAACTACTATAATACTGCCCCCTATGTACAAGAATATAACTACTATAATACTGCCCCCTATGTACAAGAATATAACTACTATAATTCGGTTTCTTATTGATCCCTCTCCTGTAATATCTTGCACATGTTGTGTTATGTTCAGGGTCTTGTGGATGACATCAGGGAGAACAGAGTAAGTCTTGTTTATTGGATCTCAGCCACATGATTGACTTCTCTTCGCTACAAAGGATTTTTCATTTGTCACATGAAGTCGTGGTGTTTCCCAGGACTGGTCGGGGGAGGGGGGGGGGGGTCTTGTAGGTCTAGTGCAGGGGCAGCCGCTGTGTGGCCGGGAACAATCTGAGGATATGGCTGTTCCTGCGCATCAGATAAGAAACAGGTGGATTGTCCTGGAGTTTTTTTACGTGATCTGAACAAAGTAAATTTATATGTAAATAAATAGAGACCAAAGACTTCGGAAATATTTCATTGTTCCGTCATTCTTGTCACTGTTTCTTGGGTTTGTAAACCTCATCCATGTCCCAACTCCTGACTATGTGTCATTATACTTACTGAGGTGCGGAGTGTTTGGTTAATGAAGCTGCTCTTACATACAGCATTCACATGTAGAGCCGCCCTCTAAGCCATTATATTATGTGTTTATGTATGTGCAGTGGTATTGTATATCGATATTGTATCCTGTACTGATTCTGCTGACATCATGTATCATTTTCCAGAGCTGCACTCACTATTCTGCTGCTGGTGCAGTCACTGTGTACATACATGGCATTACTTATCCTGTACTGATCCTGAGTTACATCCTGTATTATACCCCAGAGCTATACTCACTATTCTGCTGCTGGTGCAGTCACTGTGTACATACATGACATTACTTATCCTGTACTGATCCTGAGTTACATCCTGTATTATACTCCAGAGCTGCACTCACTATTCTGCTGGTGCAGTCACTGTGTACATACATGACATTACTTATCCTGTACTGATCCTGAGTTACATCCTGTATTATACCCCAGAGCTGCACTCACTATTCTGCTGGTGCAGTCACTGTGTACATACATGACATTACTTATCCTGTACTGATCCTGAGTTACATCCTGTATTATATCCCAGAGCTGCACTCACTATTCTGCTGCTGGTGCAGTCACTGTGTACATACATGACATTACTTATCCTGTACTGATCCTGAGTTACATCCTGTATTATACCCCAGAGCTGCACTCACTATTCTGCTGCTGGTGCAGTCACTGTGCACATACATGACATTACTTATCCTGTACTGATCCTGAGTTACATCTTGTATTATACTCCAGAGCTGCACTCACTATTCTGCTGCTGGTGCAGTCACTGTACATACATGACATTACTTATCCTGTACTGATCCTGAGTTACATCCTGTATTATACCCCAGAGCTGCACTCACTATTCTGCTGCTGGTGCAGTCACTGTACATACATGACATTACTTATCCTGTACTGATCCTGAGTTACATCCTGTATTATACTCCAGAGCTGCACTCACTATTCTGCTGCTGGTGCAGTCACTGTGTACATACATGACATTACTTATCCTGTACTGACCCTGAGTTACATCCTGTATTATACTCCAGAGCTGCACTCACTATTCTGCTGCTGGTGCAGTCACTGTGCACATACATGACATTACTTATCCTGTACTGATCCTGAGTTACATCTTGTATTATACTCCAGAGCTGCACTCACTATTCTGCTGCTGGTGCAGTCACTGTACATACATGACATTACTTATCCTGTACTGATCCTGAGTTACATCCTGTATTATACCCCAGAGCTGCACTCACTATTCTGCTGCTGGTGCAGTCACTGTACATACATGACATTACTTATCCTGTACTGATCCTGAGTTACATCCTGTATTATACTCCAGAGCTGCACTCACTATTCTGCTGCTGGTGCAGTCACTGTGTACATACATGACATTACTTATCCTGTACTGACCCTGAGTTACATCCTGTATTATACTCCAGAGCTGCACTCACTATTCTGCTGCTGGTGCAGTCACTGTGTACATACATGACATTACTTATCCTGTACTGATCCTGAGTTACATCCTGTATTATACTCCAGAGCTGCACTCACTATTCTGCTGCTGGTGCAGTCACTGTGTACATACATGACATTACTTATCCTGTACTGATCCTGAGTTACATCCTGTATTATACTCCAGAGCTGCACTCACTATTCTGCTGCTGGTGCAGTCACTGTGTACATACATGACATTACTTATCCTGTACTGATCCTGAGTTACATCCTGTATTATACTCCAGAGCTGCACTCACTATTCTGCTGCTGGTGCAGTCACTGTGTACATACATGACATTACTTATCCTGTACTGATCCTGAGTTACATCCTGTATTATACTCCAGAGCTGCACTCACTATTCTGCTGCTGGTGCAGTCACTGTGTACATACATGACATTACTTATCCTGTACTGGTCTTGGGTTACTGATATGTTGGATAGATCAGTCTGTCACATATCTGCTCAGTATTTGTGGATTATTTTCAGGGAGACACATTGTAACACTCTTTGTCTCATTAATTAGTCCTCTCCTCTAATAATGAAGCTTTTGATGTGTTTACTGAACGATTTTATTCACTGCATAGCTTTGCCCCTCCTCTGCGATCATTAAATGTACCAGCTGAGGTTATGGCCGGATGAAGCAGCAGATTGATCTGTCATCGGCCTGATCAGATGCTGCCGAGTGAAATTTAATTACAGGTTGGAGGAGTTGGCACGCTGACACATGCTGCATTGTAAGCTGCGGAGTTCTGCTTTACTCTGGGAATGATCTAAAGAGAGGAGTGTGCATCATAACAGTTTGTGATTTACAAGCGCTGAATATAACTACTATAATACTGCCCCCTATGTACAGGAATATATAACTACTATAATACTGCCCCCTATGTACAGGAATATAACTACTATAATACTGCCCCCTATGTACAAGAATATAACTACTATAATACTGCCCCTATGTACAAGAATATAACTACTATAATACTGCCCCCTATGTACAGGAATATAACTACTATAATACTGCCCCCTATGTACAGGAATATAACTACTATAATACTGCCCCTATGTACAAGAATATAACTACTATAATACTGCCTCCTATGTACAGGAATATAACCACTATAATACTGCCCCCTATGTACAAGAATATAACTACTATAATACTGCCTCCTATGTACAGGAATATAACTACTATAATACTGCCCCCTATGTACAGGAATATAACTACTATAATACTGCCCCCTATGTACAGGAATATAACTACTATAATACTGCCCCCTATGTACAGGAATATAACTACTATAATACTGCCCCCTATGTACAAGAATATAACTACTATAATACTGCCCCCTATGTACAAGAATATAACTACTATAATACTGCCTCCTATGTACAGGAATATAACTACTATAATACTGCCCCCTATGTACAAGAATATAACTACTATAATACTGCCCCCTATGTACAAGAATATAACTACTATAATACTGCCTCCTATGTACAGGAATATAACTACTATAATACTGCCCCCTATGTACAAGAATATAACTACTATAATACTGCCCCCTATGTACAAGAATATAACTACTATAATACTGCCTCCTATGTACAGGAATATAACTACTATAATACTGCCCCCTATGTACAAGAATATAACTACTATAATACTGCCCCCTATGTACAAGAATATAACTACTATAATACTGCCCCCTATGTACAGGAATATAACTACTATAATACTGCCCCCTATGTACAAGAATATAACTACTATAATACTGCCCCCTATGTACAAGAATATAACTACTATAATACTGCCCCCTATGTACAGGAATATAACTACTATAATACTGTCCCCTATGTACAGGAATATAACTACTATAATACTGCTCCCTATGTACAGGAATATAACTACTATAATACTGACCCCTATGTACAAGAATATAACTACTATAATACTGCCCCTATGTACAAGAATATAACTACTATAATACTGCCCCTATGTACAGGAATATAACTACTATAATACTGCCCCTATGTACAGGAATATAACTACTATAATACTGCCCCTATGTACAGGAATATAACTAGTATAATACTGCCCCTTATGTACAAGAATATAACTACTATAATACTGCCCCCTATGTACAAGAATATAACTACTATAATGCTGCCCCCTATGTACAGGGATATAACTACTATAATACTGCTCCCTATGTACAGGGATATAACTACTATAATACTGCCCCCTATGTACAGGGATATAACTACTATAATACTGCTCCCTATGTACAGGGATATAACTACTATAATACTGCCCCCTATGTACAGGGATATAACTACTATAATACTGCTCCCTATGTACAGGAATATAACTACTATAATACTGCCCCCTATGTACAGGAATATAGCTACTATAATACTGCCCCCTATGTACAAGAATATAACTACTATAATACTGCCCCCTATGTACAGGAATATAACTACTATAATACTGCCCCCCTATGTACAGGAATATAACTACTATAATACTGCCCCCTATGTACAGGAATATAACTACTATAATACTGCCCCGTATGTACAAGAATATAACTACTATAACACTGCCCCCTATGTACAGGAATATAACTACTATAACACTGCCCCCTATGTACAGGAATATAACTACTATAATACTGCCCCCTATGTACAGGAATATAACTACTATAATACTGCCCCCTATGTACAAGAATATAACCCCTATAATACTGCCCCCTATGTACAGGAATATAACTACTATAATACTGCCCCCTATGTACAGGAATATAACTACTATAATACTGCCCCCTATGTACAGGAATATAACTACTATAATACTGCCCCCTATGTACAGGAATATAACTACTATAATACTGCCCCCTATGTACAGGAATATAACTACTATAATACTGCCCCCTATGTACAAGAATATAACTACTATAATACTGCCCCCTATGTACAGGAATATAACTACTATAATACTGCCCCCTATGTACAGGAATATAACTACTATAATACTGCCCCCTATGTACAGGAATATAACTACTATAATACTGCCCCCTATGTACAAGAATATAACTACTATAATACTGCCCCCTATGTACAGGAATATAACTACTATAATACTGCCCCCTATGTACAGGAATATAACTACTATAATACTGCCCCCTATGTACAAGAATATAACTACTATAATACTGCCCCCTATGTACAAGAATATAACTACTATAATACTGCCCCCTATGTACAAGAATATAACTACTATAATACTGCCTCCTATGTACAGGAATATAACTGCTATAATACTGCCCCCTATGTACAAGAATATAACTACTATAATACTGCCCCCTATGTACAAGAATATAACTGCTATAATACTGCCTCCTATGTACAGGAATATAACTACTATAATACTGCCCCCTATGTACAAGAATATAACTACTATAATACTGCCCCCTATGTACAGGAATATAACTACTATAATACTGCCCCCTAAGTACAAGAATATAACTACTATAATACTGCCCCCTATGTACAGGAATATAACTACTATAATACTGCCCCCTATGTACAGGAATATAACTACTATAATACTGCCCCCTATGTACAAGAATATAACTACTATAATACTGCCCCCTATGTACAAGAATATAACTACTATAATACTGCCCCCTATGTACAAGAATATAACTACTATAATACTGCCTCCTATGTACAGGAATATAACTACTATAATACTGCCCCCTATGTACAGGAATATAACTACTATAATACTGCCCCCTATGTACAGGAATATAACTACTATAATACTGCCCCCTATGTACAGGAATATAACTACTATAATACTGCCCCCTATGTACAAGAATATAACTACTATAATACTGCCCCCTATGTACAGGAATATAACTACTATAATACTGCCCCCTATGTACAAGAATATAACTACTATAATACTGCCCCCTATGTACAGGAATATAACTACTATAATACTGCCCCCTATGTACAGGAATATAACTACTATAATACTGCCCCCTATGTACAAGAATATAACTACTATAATACTGCCCCCTATGTACAAGAATATAACTACTATAATACTGCCTCCTATGTACAGGAATATAACTGCTATAATACTGCCCCCTATGTACAAGAATATAACTACTATAATACTGCCCCCTATGTACAAGAATATAACTACTATAATACTGCCTCCTATGTACAGGAATATAACTACTATAATACTGCCCCCTATGTACAAGAATATAACTACTATAATACTGCCCCCTATGTACAAGAATATAACTACTATAATACTGCCTCCTATGTACAGGAATATAACTACTATAATACTGCCCCCTATGTACAAGAATATAACTACTATAATACTGCCCCCTATGTACAAGAATATAACTACTATAATACTGCCTCCTATGTACAGGAATATAACTACTATAATACTGCCCCCTATGTACAAGAATATAACTACTATAATACTGCCCCCTATGTACAAGAATATAACTACTATAATACTGCCCCCTATGTACAGGAATATAACTACTATAATACTGTCCCCTATGTACAGGAATATAACTACTATAATACTGCTCCCTATGTACAGGAATATAACTACTATAATACTGACCCCTATGTACAAGAATATAACTACTATAATACTGCCCCTATGTACAAGAATATAACTACTATAATACTGCCCCTATGTACAGGAATATAACTACTATAATACTGCCCCTATGTACAGGAATATAACTACTATAATACTGCCCCCTATGTACAGGAATATAACTACTATAATACTGCCCCCTATGTACAGGAATATAACTACTATAATACTGCCCCCTATGTATAAGAATATAACTACTATAATACTGCCCCCTATGTACAGGAATATAACTACTATAATACTGCCCCCTATGTACAAGAATATAACTACTATAATACTGCCCCCTATGTACAGGAATATAACTACTATAATACTGCCCCCTATGTACAGGAATATAACTACTATAATACTGCCCTCTATGTACAAGAATATAACTACTATAATACTGCCCCCTATGTACAGGAATATAACTACTAAATTACTGCCCCCTATGTACAGGAATATAACTACTATAATACTGCCCCCTATGTACAAGAATATAACTACTATAATACTGCCTCCTATGTACAGGAATATAACTACTATAATACTGCCCCCTATGTACAAGAATATAACTACTATAATACTGCCCCCTATGTACAAGAATATAACTACTATAATACTGCCCCCTATGTACAGGAATATAACTACTATAATACTGTCCCCTATGTACAGGAATATAACTACTATAATACTGCTCCCTATGTACAGGAATATAACTACTATAATACTGACCCCTATGTACAAGAATATAACTATTATAATACTGCCCCTATGTACAAGAATATAACTACTATAATACTGCCCCTATGTACAGGAATATAACTACTATAATACTGCCCCTATGTACAGGAATATAACTACTATAATATTGCCCCCTATGTACAGGAATATAACTACTATAATACTGCCCCCTATGTACAGGAATATAACTACTATAATACTGCCCCCTATGTATAAGAATATAACTACTATAATACTGCCCCCTATGTACAGGAATATAACTACTATAATACTGCCCCCTATGTACAAGAATATAACTACTATAATACTGCCCCCTATGTACAGGAATATAACTACTATAATACTGCCCCCTATGTACAGGAATATAACTACTATAATACTGCCCTCTATGTACAAGAATATAACTACTATAATACTGCCCCCTATGTACAGGAATATAACTACTATAATACTGCCCCCTATGTACAAGAATATAACTACTATAATACTGCCCCCTATGTACAGGAATATAACTACTATAATACTGCCCCCTATGTACAGGAATATAACTACTATAATACTGCCCTCTATGTACAAGAATATAACTACTATAATACTGCCCCCTATGTACAGGAATATAACTACTATAATACTGCCCCCTATGTACAGGAATATAACTACTATAATACTGCCCCCTATGTACAGGAATATAACTACTATAATACTGCCCCCTATGTACAGGAATATAACTACTAAATTACTGCCCCCTATGTACAGGAATATAACTACTATAATACTGCCCCCTATGTACAAGAATATAACTACTATAATTCGGTTTCTTATTGATCCCTCTCCTGTAATATCTTGCACATGTTGTGTTATGTTCAGGGTCTTGTGGATGACATCAGGGAGAACAGAGTAAGTCTTGTTTATTGGATCTCAGCCACATGATTGACTTCTCTTCGCTACAAAGGATTTTTCATATGTCACATGAAGTCGTGGTGTTTCCCAGGACTGGTCGGGGGAGGAGGGGGGGGGTCTTGTAGGTCTAGTGCAGGGGCAGCCGCTGTGTGGCCGGGAACAATCTGAGGATATGGCTGTTCCTGCGCATCAGATAAGAAACAGGTGGATTGTCCTGGAGTTTTTTTACGTGATCTGAACAAAGTAAATTTATATGTAAATAAATAGAGACCAAAGACTTCGGAAATATTTCATTGTTCCGTCATTCTTGTCACTGTTTCTTGGGTTTGTAAACCTCATCCATGTCCCAACTCCTGACTATGTGTCATTATACTTACTGAGGTGCGGAGTGTTTGGTTAATGAAGCTGCTCTTACATACAGCATTCACATGTAGAGCCGCCCTCTAAGCCATTATATTATGTGTTTATGTATGTGCAGTGGTATTGTATATCGATATTGTATCCTGTACTGATTCTGCTGACATCATGTATCATTTTCCAGAGCTGCACTCACTATTCTGCTGCTGGTGCAGTCACTGTGTACATACATGGCATTACTTATCCTGTACTGATCCTGAGTTACATCCTGTATTATACCCCAGAGCTATACTCACTATTCTGCTGCTGGTGCAGTCACTGTGTACATACATGGCATTACTTATCCTGTACTGATCCTGAGTTACATCCTGTATTATGCCCCAGAGCTGCACTCACTATTCTGCTGGTGCAGTCACTGTGTACATACATGACATTACTTATCCTGTACTGATCCTGAGTTACATCCTGTATTATACCCCAGAGCTGCACTCACTATTCTGCTGGTGCAGTCACTGTGTACATACATGACATTACTTATCCTGTACTGATCCTGAGTTACATCCTGTATTATATCCCAGAGCTGCACTCACTATTCTGCTGCTGGTGCAGTCACTGTGTACATACATGACATTACTTATCCTGTACTGATCCTGAGTTACATCCTGTATTATACCCCAGAGCTGCACTCACTATTCTGCTGCTGGTGCAGTCACTGTGCACATACATGACATTACTTATCCTGTACTGATCCTGAGTTACATCCTGTATTATACTCCAGAGCTGCACTCACTATTCTGCTGCTGGTGCAGTCACTGTACATACATGACATTACTTATCCTGTACTGATCCTGAGTTACATCCTGTATTATACCCCAGAGCTGCACTCACTATTCTGCTGCTGGTGCAGTCACTGTGTACATACATGACATTACTTATCCTGTACTGACCCTGAGTTACATCCTGTATTATACTCCAGAGCTGCACTCACTATTCTGCTGCTGGTGCAGTCACTGTGTACATACATGACATTACTTATCCTGTACTGATCCTGAGTTACATCCTGTATTATACTCCAGAGCTGCACTCACTATTCTGCTGCTGGTGCAGTCACTGTGTACATACATGACATTACTTATCCTGTACTGATCCTGAGTTACATCCTGTATTATACTCCAGAGCTGCACTCACTATTCTGCTGCTGGTGCAGTCACTGTGTACATACATGACATTACTTATCCTGTACTGATCCTGAGTTACATCCTGTATTATACTCCAGAGCTGCACTCACTATTCTGCTGCTGGTGCAGTCACTGTGTACATACATGACATTACTTATCCTGTACTGATCCTGAGTTACATCCTGTATTATACCCCAGAGCTGCACTCACTATTCTGCTGCTGGTGCAGTCACTGTGTACATACATGACATTACTTATCCTGTACTGATCCTGAGTTACATCCTGTATTATACCCCAGAGCTGCACTCACTATTCTGCTGCTGGTGCAGTCACTGTGTACATACATGACATTACTTATCCTGTACTGGTCTTGGGTTACTGATATGTTGGATAGATCAGTCTGTCACATATCTGCTCAGTATTTGTGGATTATTTTCAGGGAGACACATTGTAACACTCTTTGTCTCATTAATTAGTCCTCTCCTCTAATAATGAAGCTTTTGATGTGTTTACTGAACGATTTTATTCACTGCATAGCTTTGCCCCTCCTCTGCGATCATTAAATGTACCAGCTGAGGTTATGGCCGGATGAAGCAGCAGATTGATCTGTCATCGGCCTGATCAGATGCTGCCGAGTGAAATTTAATTACAGGTTGGAGGAGTTGGCACGCTGACACATGCTGCATTGTAAGCTGCGGAGTTCTGCTTTACTCTGGGAATGATCTAAAGAGAGGAGTGTGCATCATAACAGTTTGTGATTTACAAGCGCTGAATATAACTACTATAATACTGCCCCCTATGTACAGGAATATAACTACTATAATACTGCGCCCTATGTACAGGAATATAACTACTATAATACTGCCCCCTATGTACAAGAATATAACTACTATAATACTGCCCCCTATGTACAGGAATATAACTACTATAATACTGCCCCCTATGTACAAGAATATAACTACTATAATACTGCTCCCTATGTACAGGAATATAACTACTATAATACTGCCCCCTATGTACAAGAATATAACTACTATAATACTGCCTCCTATGTACAGGAATATAACTACTATAATACTGCCCCCTATGTACAAGAATATAACTACTATAATACTGCCCCTATGTACAAGAATATAACTACTATAATACTGCCCCCTATGTACAAGAATATAACTACTATAATACTGCCCCCTATGTACAGGAATATAACTACTATAATACTGCCCCCTATGTACAGGAATATAACTACTATAATACTGCCCCCTATGTACAAGAATATAACTACTATAATACTGCCTCCTATGTACAAGAATATAACTACTATAATACTGCCCCCTATGTACAGGAATATAACTACTATAATACTGCCCCCTATGTACAGGAATATAACTACTATAATACTGCCCCCTATGTACAAGAATATAACTACTATAATACTGCCCCCTATGTACAAGAATATAACTACTATAATACTGCCCCCTATGTACAAGAATATAACTACTATAATACTGCCCCCTATGTACAAGAATATAACTACTATAATACTGCCCCCTATGTACAGGAATATAACTACTATAATACTGCCCCCTATGTACAAGAATATAACTACTATAATACTGCCCCCTATGTACAGGAATATAACTACTATAATACTGCCCCCTATGTACAGGAATATAACTACTATAATACTGACCCCTATGTACAGTAATATAACTACTATAATACTGCCCCCTATGTACAAGAATATAACTACTATAATACTGCCCCCTATGTACAGGAATATAACTACTATAATACTGCCCACTATGTACAAGAATATAACTACTATAATACTGCCCCCTATGTACAGGAATATAACTACTATAATACTGCCCCCTATGTACAAGAATATAACTACTATAATACTGCCCCCTATGTACAGGAATATAACTACTATAATACTGCCCCCTATGTACAAGAATATAACTACTATAATACTGCCCCCTATGTACAGGAATATAACTACTATAATACTGCCCCCTATGTACAAGAATATAACTACTATAATACTGCCCCCTATGTACAGGAATATAACTACTATAATACTGCCCCCTATGTACAGGAATATAACTACTATAATACTGACCCCTATGTACAGTAATATAACTACTATAATACTGCCCCCTATGTACAAGAATATAACTACTATAATACTGCCCCCTATGTACAGGAATATAACTACTATAATACTGCCCCCTATGTACAAGAATATAACTACTATAATACTGCCCCCTATGTACAGGAATATAACTACTATAATACTGCCCCCTATGTACAAGAATATAACTACTATAATACTGCCCCCTATGTACAGGAATATAACTACTATAATACTGCCCCCTATGTACAGGAATATAACTACTATAATACTGACCCCTATGTACAGTAATATAACTACTATAATACTGCCCCCTATGTACAAGAATATAACTACTATAATACTGCCCCCTATGTACAGGAATATAACTACTATAATACTTCCCCCTATGTACAAGAATATAACTACTATAATACTGCCCCCTATGTACAGGAATATAACTACTATAATACTTCCCCCTATGTACAGGAATATAACTACTATAATACTGCCCCCTATGTACAGGAATATAACTACTATAATACTGCCCCCTATGTACAGGAATATAACTACTATAATACTGCCCCCTATGTACAAGAATATAACTACTATAATACTGCCCCCTATGTACAAGAATATAACTACTATAATACTGCCTCCTATGTACTATAATACTGCCCCCTATGTACAAGAATATAACTACTATAATACTGCCCCCTATGTACAAGAATATAACTACTATAATACTGCCCCCTATGTACAGGAATATAACTACTATAATACTGCCTCCTATGTACAAGAATATAACTACTATAATACTGCCCCCTATGTACAGGAATATAACTACTATAATACTGCCCCCTATGTACAGGAATATAACTACTATAATACTGCCCCCTATGTACAGGAATATAACTACTATAATACTGCCCCCTATGTACAAGAATATAACTACTATAATACTGCCCCCTATGTACAGGAATATAACTACTATAATACTGCCCCCTATGTACAGGAATATAACTACTATAATACTGCCCCCTATGTACAAGAATATAACTACTATAATACTGCCCCCTATGTACAGGAATATAACTACTATAATACTGCCCCCTATGTACAGGAATATAACTACTATAATACTGCTCCTATGTACAAGAATATAACTACTATAATACTGCCCCCTATGTACAGGAATATAACTACTATAATACTGCCCCCTATGTACAAGAATATAACTACTATAATACTGCCCCCTATGTACAGGAATATAACTACTATAATACTGCCCCCTATGTACAGGAATATAACTACTATAATACTGCCCCCTATGTACAGGAATATAACTACTATAATACTGCCCCCTATGTACAAGAATATAACTACTATAATACTGCCCCCTATGTACAGGAATATAACTACTATAATACTGCCCCCTATGTACAGGAATATAACTACTATAATACTTCCCCCTATGTACAAGAATATAACTACTATAATACTGCCCCCTATGTACAGGAATATAACTACTATAATACTGCCCCCTATGTACAGTAATATAACTACTATAATACTGCCCCCTATGTACAAGAATATAACTACTATAATACTGCCCCCTATGTACAGGAATATAACTACTATAATACTGCCCCCTATGTACAGGAATATAACTACTATAATACTGCCCCCTATGTACAAGAATATAACTACTATAATAATGCCCCCTATGTACAGGAATATAACTACTATAATACTGCCCCCTATGTATAAGAATATAACTACTATAATACTGCCCCCTATGTGCAAGAATATAACTACTATAATACTGCCCCCTATGTACAAGAATATAACTACTATAATACTGCCCCCTATGTACAGGAATATAACTACTATAATACTGCCCCCTATGTACAGGAATATAACTACTATAATACTGCCCCCTATGTACAAGAATATAACTACTATAATACTGCCCCCTATGTACAAGAATATAACTACTATAATACTGCCTCCTATGTACAAGAATATAACTACTATAATACTGCCCCCTATGTATAAGAATATAACTACTATAATACTGCCCCCTATGTACAAGAATATACCTACTATAATACTGCCCCCTATGTACAAGAATATAACTACTATAATACTGCCCCCTATGTACAAGAATATAACTACTATAATAATGCCCCCTATGTACAGGAATATAACTACTATAATACTGCCCCCTATGTATAAGAATATAACTACTATAATACTGCCCCCTATGTGCAAGAATATAACTACTATAATACTGCCCCCTATGTACAAGAATATAACTACTATAATACTGCCCCCTATGTACAGGAATATAACTACTATAATACTGCCCCCTATGTACAAGAATATAACTACTATAATACTGCCCCCTATGTACAGGAATATAACTACTATAATACTGCTCCCTATGTACAGGAATATAACTACTATAATACTGCCCCTATGTACAGGAATATAACTACTATAATACTGCCCCCTATGTACAAGAATATAACTACTATAATACTGCCTCCTATGTACAGGAATATAACTACTATAATACTGCCCCCTATGTACAGGAATATAACTACTATAATACTGCCCCCTATGTACAGGAATATAACTACTATAATACTGCCCCCTATGTACAGGAATATAACTACTATAATACTGCCCCTATGTACAGGAATATAACTACTATAATACTGCCCCCTATGTACAAGAATATAACTACTATAATACTGCCCCCTATGTACAGGAATATAACTACTATAATACTGCCCCCTATGTACAGGAATATAACTACTATAATACTGCCCCCTATGTACAAGAATATAACTACTATAATACTGGCCCCTATGTACAGGAATATAACTACTATAATACTGCCCCCTATGTACAAGGATAAACTTCCGATGGATAGGAACAGAAATAGTTGCAGCTTTATCTGTGACTTGTGAGTTGTGTGCGCTCCGTGTGGTCCCCAGTGTATCGGGCAGGGGACACCTGTGTGCGGTAGACGCCTCTGATACGCGACGTCTTATTGTTATGGCTCGGTAGCGATTATATCATTTGTTTTTCCTGCGATTGGCCGGGGGCAAGGGTTAATTCCTGCAATACAGTAAAACTCTTCCTCTTTCTTTCTGAAGACTCCATTCCCCCCCGGACCCCCAGCAGGTGCGCGCTGTAGCACAGCAGAAATAGTCACTACAATTCCCTGTGTGGCTTTTATGGAGCTGCAGGCGGTAATGAGCGATTGTAGCTGCTTGTCCGGTATGAGGGCTGTGCACAGGATCTTTATGGGCTGCAGGGGATGGGTCGGAGGAAGGACGGGGTCTGGTTATTAGATACAGGGGTAACCAGGGGGATGAAGAGCTGGGAAGGGGCTGCTTGACCACCAGTAGGACCACCCTAGATCTACTTGGGGGGGTTTCATCGGTACAGCCGGGCCAACAGTGATGCACTCCCTCCATTCAAGAAACACTTGTACCCCCGACATTTAAGAATGAAATAAGAAGGGTCATTTTGTTCACTCGTAGCAGCAGGAATGTGGTGAGAAATGCAGCGTGTTATATCCCATAAACATCAGGCTGCAACCAGCAGGACTGCGGTATATAGATGTATATACCAGGAGTGTAGCTGCACCAAGTTCACTGGTGTTGTCTCCTCACACTGCTGTGCTCTGTGCTCTCTGCAGCCAGTGTTATGTATTGTCCCTGGAGAGATGTGTAATCAGACCTCACACTGCTGTGCTCTGTGCTCTCTGCAGCCAGTGTTATGTAGTGTCCCTGGAGAGATGTGTAATCACACCTCACACTGCTGTGCTCTGTGCTCTCTGCAGCCAGTGTTATGTATTGTCCCTGGAGAGATGTGTAATCAGACCTCACACTGCTGTGCTCTGTGCTCTCTGCAGCCAGTGTTATGTACTGTCCCTGGAGAGATGTGTAATCAGACCTCACACTGCTGTGCTCTGTCCTCTCTGCAGCCAGTATTATGTATTGTCCCTGGAGAGATGTGTAATCAGACCTCACACTGCTGTGCTCTGTGCCCTCTGCAGCCAGTGCTATGTATTGTCCCTGGAGAGATGTATAATCAGACCTAACACTGCTGTGCTCTGTGCTCTCTGCAGCCAGTGTTATGTATTGTCCCTGGAGAGATGTGTAATCAGACCTCACACTGCTGTGCTCTGTGCTCTCTGCAGCCAGTGTTAGATATTGTCACTGGAGAGATGTGTAATCATGCATATTTGAATGTTGTTAGTAGCAGCAGGACTGTGATATATGGATTTGTATTCCAGGATTGTAGCTTCTCCAAGTGCACAGGGGTGTTTCCTGTCCCTGCTGTGCTCTGTTCAGCCAGTGGTAGGGATTGGCCCTGGAGTGATGTGTAATCAGATCTTTGTGAATGTTATTAGTAGCGGGATGAACATAAGAGAGCGGCCGGTGCCTTGTGTAATAATGTCAGGACGTTGTCCCAGTGTAAAACCCCAAATTGGGTGCTGACCTAAATACCTCTGGGTGCGATGAATATAAGGGGGGGACAGATGTCAGTTGGGTCCATGCCAAGATATAACAAAACAGCAACGAGCTCTTGGTCCCTAGGTGCAGCACCAGCACTAACACAGGGGCCAGAAAAGCATAAAATAACAAAAAGATCACCAACAATGGCGCCACTAGAGGCTCGCTGCAGTAAGCTCATCCATCCATCCATCCATTTCATCCATGAGGTCATTTTCCTCTCCATTTCCTTATCTTTTTCCCATGTACTTTGTGTTGGTTTTCGCTGAAGTAACGATGAGCTCATCCTTCCCAGGACATGTAGGACAATGAGGTCCTGATAAGAACCGCGACACTGGACCTGAGGATAATAAAGCGTAACGTTCCCCTGGATGGAGGGTGAGGACCTCCTCAGTGGTGGCTACTTGTTCTCTGGAGAATGAAAGGGAATCCCAGGAGAGAGCCACATATTAAAGATCTGATTAATAGTGAGCAAATCACATGACCATTTAAGCCACACCCCTGCTTATCCGGAAATGCTATAAGAGCAGCTCTGGATTTACTGAGACCACACCCCCTTTACCATTCTGTTTCTGGGACCATCCCTCAATATAAGGGTGTTCCTAATTTTAAGGATTATTTTTTTATTTGCTATTGCCCCGCCTTCTTTTATGCAGGGTCCCGCCCCTGCTTACAGGCTGTCAGTGGGCTACTGGGACAGTCTCTGGGTCATATATACACAAACATAAAGCCTTGCGGGTGAAGTTTTGTTGAGAACATTTGCTGAATGCAGCAGAAAGTCTTTTGTATTTCTATGTACATGAATATTTCGGTGCACCATGGGTAATGGCCGTGAGCTCGGCCGCAGCCTCTCTCGCCCAGGGGAGCAGAGCATTGTCTATCAATGCTGGGTGGGGATACTGTGCAGGACCTCATGGGGCCATGGTGTACTGAAATATGACTATTATGAAAAATAAGGACTCTTACAAGAACATATGGCATTTACTTTATGTGTGATATATACAGGGCCGGCGCCAGCGCTGGGCATACCTGGGCAAGTGCCGGGGCCCAGAGCTGCTGGGGGGCCCACATAAGGCTGTATGTAAGGAATCCATGGCTGTATCTAATCATCTCACTGGGGGTGAGGGGCTGTATAGAAAATACCCATGAGGGGCTGTTTGGGATGATAAACTAAGGAATATGTTAGGGAACAGGAGACTTTTACTTCCAAAATTTTTATTGACACCGTGTAAGTTCACTGCAAAGGGGCCACTGAGTGTCTGTCGCCCAGGGGCCTTCTGAAACCTGGAGCCGACCCTGGATATAGAAACTGACAGTCCCTTTTTTTATTGGTCTTTACCCCACTTTCTATAATACAGGTCCCACCCCTACATACAGACTGGCGCAGCGTACTGCTACGGTTATAGGCTACAGCACGTAAGGTGATGCCCTGTGTCATCATGATTAGTCGACCACTGAAGTTTCACTCATCCCTTTTTTTTGACAATCCCTTTAAGGATTATGCTTTTTTTTCCAGTTTTGATTCCGTGCCCTAAGACTACAGTTAGATAGTTTTATGTCACGTTGTGTCCCCCATCCTCCCTAGAACACTGCTGTATCCTCTGTGAATGTAGATTAGGGCAGGACAGGACCCGGGATTGCAGGTTTGGCTCCCCTTCCCCCAATTTCTCATACACATGACTTCTCTGTCCAGCAGACTTGTGTGGGCAGATTTTGGAGCCTCGGGGCAGATCTGGTGCAGAATATGTTGTCTGCATATCCGCTTCATTTTATGAGAATGTGGTTGAACTGGATTATAAAATATAAATTCCAAAGTCCAAAAGTTTGTGAACTGTTTGATTTTTACAAGTGAAACCTGCGCAGTAGTTGTATTTCTGGCGATTTCCTTCACTCTATGAACACGGCCACAACAGGTTCTGCTCGGTGCAGTCTGGTCCAGGTTACTGCAACATTTTGCAACATAATTTGTTTTGTTTTGTATTTTTTTTATTGCACCTTCTTGGTTCAGATTGAGGCTGAGTTCACACTACGGTCGCCATATCCGTTCTTTAATAAAAACGGATGATAAATAAACGCAGAGAAACTGACACTAACTGATGACATTGGGGCAGATTTGCTTACCTGGTCCATTGGCGATCCAGCGGCGCGTTCTCTGCGCTGGAATCGTGTCCGGCCGGGATTTAATAAGGCAGTTCCTCCACCGTCTAGCAGGTGGCGCTGCTGCGCTGAAAAGCATCTGAACGCGCTGGAGTTCACCGGCTCGGGCTGAGTGAAGGGAAGCGCGTCCAAAGCGACACATTTTCCTTTCTTAAATGCGGCGGTTTTTCCGAATCCGTCGGGTTTTCGTTCGGCCACGCCCCCCGATTTCCGTTGCGCGCATGCCAGCGCCGATGCGCCACAATCCGATCGCGTGCGCCAAAATCCCGGGGCAATTCAGGTACAATCGGCGCAAATCGGAAATATCCGGGTAACACGTCGGGAAAACGCGAATGGGGCCCTTAGTAAATGACCCCCATTGTGTCCAATAATTTGACTGATACTCTAACGGTTCAGTTAGTGTCTGATTTTTTATGCATATCTTACAGTTACTTACACTTTATTACTTTCATTACATCTATAGCTTCTATATTATCTGTCTTTCTATCCCTCATAATAGTTTCCATCTGTAGCTACCTAATTCTTACCTACCTATCAGTCTCGCTTTTCTACCGATTGATCTCTCATTTGTATTCTTTTTCTCTGTACCTCACATTTATCTATAATCTCGTCTATTTTTCTATCTATGTAGTAAGTATATTTGTCTATTTCTTCATCTAAAAAAAGAAAAATTTAAAAACTGCCGCGCACAATCTGTCCCCATTGACTTCAATGTAAAAATAACTTAAAGGGGTTTTCCCCACGATCATCAGTTGGTCTCTATCCACAGGATCGGGCCCAACTTGCTGATCGGTGGGGGTCTCGGTGATGAGACCCCCACAGATCACAAAATGAGAGGTCCAATGGTGTTCCACGTAGCTCCGTAGGATCCCTCATCGCTTGGCGATCTCCATCAGCTCCATAGAGATTAATGAAGCAGAACGGTCATGCGCGGACATCTGCTCCATTACTCTGACGGAGATACGTGGGACCCCATCAGACCCCTCGTTTTCCTGATCTGTGGGGGTTTCATCACTTGTTTTCGTGGGAAAACCCCTTTAAAGTCTTCCGTTATGAATCAGTTTTTTATTTAGTACTGCAAGCTCCGTAGTTTTGTCCATAAAAAAACTAAAGAATAACAGATCACTATACGACTGATGACAGCGGATGACATAAAAATTGACATTGATTTCAATGGGATTTAAATTAAATCCGTTCAATTTCCGTTTTTTACTTTTTTAAGAGGAAACTAGAAACGGAAATCCCGATGGTAGTGGGAACTAAGCCTCACCGCGGCGCTGTGGAGTATTTATTAGTATTGGCGTTTTTTGCGCCCGGGGACACGGATGCTAAAACATGAAGGGTTAATCTGAGTATCTGAAAATCCTACAGAGGAATAAAATGATAACATATGACCTGGGGAGGCTCCATGGCTCCAGCGACTGTACCATTCCGATATCGGCCCTGGAAATACTGACGTCATGATCATTGGGCGCTTGACCGCTGAGCCAATCCACGCGCCGCTCATTAGGTCAAGGGATCGGCTGAATGGACCTGCGCACAGAGAACGTCATGTCATGAAACCGATATGACGGATGAAAAAATTCCATGAAATTTGTATATCTATATATTTTTCTTTAATTCTCACGTCCTGCTGGAGAGTGGCCACGGCCACGGCCAGAGAATGCCACTGATTGATTTCTGCTTTTAATACGACTTTTAGATTTTAAAAGGAAACTAAATGTGGTTTAGTAAATTCAGATAGTTGGGACCATTGCCTGTAAGTCCACACGAAGGGTTAATGTCTGGTGTAAGCCTATTATCGGTATATGTGGTGTGTGGGGTATGATGAGAGCTGGGCCCGGGAGATGACGCTTTATCGCTCGGCTCCTCTCACTCCAACGCGATAATGACTTGTGAAAGGTTCCAGGAATCGTCTGCTGCTGTCACCGTGACGGAACTTCTCCAGATCCCCCGGAAAATATCATAGAAATTCCCCCGAGACATCGCGCCCGGGATCCGAGATCAACAGTCGCTGAGGAGGGCAAGCAGTCATTATTCTTCTAAAATCCCCAAAACCTCCATATACAAATGTGTGGGGGGGGGGGGGCTGGCAGTACATTGAGGTTTGCCCCTCAGCCTAAAGGGATCTGTCAAAGTGTCTGACCATGTTACTGCTGCCAATGTGTAAGGTATTGTCCCTGGAGAGATGTGTAATCAGACCTTTGTGTATGTTAGTAGCAGCAGGACTGTGAGATATGGATTTATATTCCAGGATTGTAGCTTCCACAAGTGCTCCGAGGTTATGTCCTCACACTGCTGTGCTCTGTGTGTGCTCTCCAGCCAGGGATCAATATTGTCCCTGGAGAGATGTGTAATCAGACCTTTGTGTATGTTAGTAGCAGCAGGACTGTCATATATGGATTTATATTCCAGGATTGTAGCTTCCACAAGTGCTCCGAGGTTATGTCCTCACACTGCTGTGCTCTGTGTGTGCTCTCCAGCCAGGGATCAATATTGTCCCTGGAGAGATGTGTAATCAGACCTTTGTGTATGTTAGTAGCAGCAGGACTGTCATATATGGATTTATATTCCAGGATTGTAGCTTCCACAAGTGCTCCGAGGTTATGTCCTCACACTGCTGTGCTCTGTGTTTGCTCTCCAGCCAGGGATCAATATTGTCCCTGGAGAGATGTGTAATCAGACCTTTGTGTATATTGTTGGTAACAGCAGGATCTCTTCAGGAGTCACTTTCTTTTGTTCTATGAAACCCAGATACATGAGATGAGATTTCACATAAAAGGACATTTCATGCCCATTAGTTTAGTTGGGTAAAACCTGTTGACAGGTTCCCTCTAAATGTATAAATGTATAGTGTTCTATTCACTGACCGCAAGCTGAGATCTTGGAAAGTGGAGAGTTAACTCGCAAAAGAGCTCGACCCTGTTCCCCCGGGATCTCTGCCCGCCAGTGACCCTTCCTTGTGATGGTGACTGTTTACTGCCAGCGCCAGTCCAATCACTCAGTCCAGAGATGTAGCGATACCACTCATTGTGCTCTGTACATGGTGTCTGCAGAGCGTCGCCCCAGTGTGCCTAGGTCCTGCTGCAGAGCGTTACTATATGTGCTGAGCGCTGCTGTCCGGGTGTACAATGTTCTGTAGATGTGGCGAAGACAAAAGATACATTGTCACTGATGTAGAAGCCGCAGGTTCTCCCCCCCGTGTGCATAGATTAGAAAAATCTGAATAATAGTGCAGACCAGGATGGCGAATGACCTGTTTGACGGCTACAAACGGCTACATAAACATTTTCACAGCTACTAAAATTTCCACAAATGAAGAAAAACCGATTAATTCCAGGCAAACGTATGGTAAACATAATAAACACACAAGAATTTTTGGTGCTTTTAAAAGTGCACTAAGAACGGACCATATGACCACAAACTAAAGGTGGGGTCACACGTTGCGCCTTCATTGTGTTTCAAAATGCAATACAACAGCTGAGGAGAAGTGATTTGCCTAATTACATTACCGTTAACATCACGTTTACATTGCATTTTCTAAACGCAAACGTTAACAGAAACATAATTTGGTCATATCCCCTCTCCTCAGCTGTTGTGATGTGTTTCAAAACACAATGAAAAACATTGAGAACGCAAGGTGTGTCACCCGCCTAAGCGGCGGCAGGGAACGGACGGGCCAGGTGGGTGCTAAGCGGCGGCAGGGAACGGACGGGCCAGGTGGGTGCTAAGCGGCGGCAGGGAACGGACGGGCCAGGTGGGTGCTAAGCGGCGGCAGGGAACGGACAGGCCAGGTGGGTGCTAAGCGGCGGCAGGGAACGGACGGGCCAGGTGGGTGCTAAGCGGCGGCAGGGAACGGACGGGCCAGGTGGGTGCTAAGCGGCGGCAGGGAACGGACGGACCAGGTGGGTACTAAGCGGCGGCAGGGAACGGACAGGCCAGGTGGGTGCTAAGCGGCGGCAGGGAACGGACGGGCCAGGTGGGTGCTAAGCGGCGGCAGGGAACGGACAGGCCAGGTGGGTGCTAAGCGGCGGCAGGGAACGGACGGGCCAGGTGGGTGCTAAGCGGCGGCAGGGAACGGACGGGCCAGGTGGGTGCTAAGCGGCGGCAGGGAACGGACAGGCCAGGTGGGTGCTAAGCGGCGGCAGGGAACGGACGGGCCAGGTGGGTGCTAAGCGGCGGCAGGGAACGGACAGGCCAGGTGGGTGCTAAGCGGCGGCAGGGAACGGACGGGCCAGGTGGGTGCTAAGCGGCGGCAGGGAACGGACGGGCCAGGTGGGTGCTAAGCGGCGGCAGGGAACGGACGGGCCAGGTGGGTGCTAAGCGGCGGCAGGGAACGGACGGGCCAGGTGGGTGCTAAGCGGCGGCAGGGAACGGACGGACCAGGTGGGTGCTAAGCGGCGGCAGGGAACGGACAGGCCAGGTGGGTGCTAAGCGGCGGCAGGGAACGGACGGGCCAGGTGGGTGCTAAGCGGCGGCAGGGAACGGACGGGCCAGGTGGGTGCTAAGCGGCGGCAGGGAACGGACGGGCCAGGTGGGTGCTAAGCGGCGGCAGGCAACGGACGGGCCAGGTGGGTGCTAAGCGGCGGCAGGGAACGGACGGGCCAGGTGGGTGCTAAGCGGCGGCAGGGAACGGACGGGCCAGGTGGGTGCTAAGCGGCGGCAGGGAACGGACGGGCCAGGTGGGTGCTAAGCGGCGGCAGGGAACGGACGGGCCAGGTGGGTGCTAAGCGGCGGCAGGGAACGGACGGGCCAGGTGGGTGCTAAGCGGCGGCAGGGAACGGACGGGCCAGGTGGGTGCTAAGCGGCGGCAGGGAACGGACGGGCCGGGGGGGGGGGGGGCGGAATAGTCTGAGCGGAGCGCTGTTGGCTCTATAAACAAACACGGCACCAATGGACGGGGGCGCCGGAGGAGGTGCACATACGTTTATTTTTTTTTCTATTTTTTTGGAAAGCCGGTGCAGAGTCATTAATGGGACACAACTAGTAGGAGATTATCATAACCGTCCAGTGTGACATTGTATGGCCCCAGCGTTGGTCATTACATTGCAGCATTCAGGATGTTGTATGACGTAGTCGGCTCCATATGGAATCTTCATTTACTGCAACACAGCAGAACATCGCAAACCCTGTACTCATTATACTCCAGTTACCTCCAAAGCTGCGTATGAACGTCCGCCAACCATCTGATGTGTACTGGGTGGCCAGTGCTGGTGGGTGGGATTGTCTATAATATATATATATACATTCACCTGTCAATATAACAAGGTTGCTAGAAATAGAATCAAATTCTCGCTGCAGCTTTGGATGTGACTATATAAATAAGCGAAGTATTCAGTTACTGATCCCTGTAACATAACATTTACCAGTGGATTGGGTGGGCGAAGGCTCCATAGTCTGTAACCCTGGTAATATAAAACCTGCCATATGTCTCCTCGCCGCATGTTTCTAGTTTTGCGTTAACCCCAATATCCTCAGCAATGTATTCCCTGCGGGGGAGGGGCAGCTATCCCTCCAAGCTGCGTCTGTCTATGCCGTGGAGGGAGGTCTCCAGCATGAGATGTGACCGTTCTGCAGCCTCCGGCTCTCGGACTCTTCCCCCCGGAGATGTAATTCTCGCTCAGTTATTTTCCTGCTGGGAAATTATCTGCACAATTTTAATTGAAATTTCCTGTTAATTACAATCCTGTGGGGGGGGGGGGGAGCCGTGAGATGGCGAGTAGATGGCGAGACAGTGCAGCACAGATTTCTCCCCACTCCAGGGATAAGGTAATTGACTACTGTCTGTTAAAGGGAACCTGTCATCAGAAATTCACCTACCGTAATTAACCACTACCAGGATGTTGTCCAGCAGTTTACCCCCTTCCAGATTGTTTCATGACGCAACTTGGTGTCATCAACCTGAATATCACCTTTGAAGTTAGATGTATAAAGTCAGGGAGGCGGAAAGTTTAACACTGAAGTCAAGCTCTCCCCACCTCTGAACATCTCCTCCCGTGTGATTGACATCATGCTCTGGACTTCAGCAGATCTGATCAATGATGTCCCTGGACATTGGACCATCAGTTACATTTTAAGGCAGGGAGAGCTTGACTTCAGTGGTAAACTCTCCGCCTCATGACTTTATAAAACCAATTTACATCTCACTTCAAAGTTGATTTTCCGGATGACGCCACCGCACCAGGCCATGAAAGAAACATCATGTAGAAGCTGCTTGATAACATACTGGTAATTGTTTATTGGGCCAATTACTGATGACAGGTTCCCTTTAAGACCTGATACAATGGGGCTCATTTACTAAGGGTCCGAATGCCACGGTTTCCTGAATATTTCCGATTTGCGCAGAATTGCCCGGGATTTTGGCACACGTGATCGGATTGTGCGACAGAACCCGACCGATTCGGAAAAAATGCGGAATTTAATAAAGAATTTGTGTCGCAAGATCAGCACTTACATGCACCGGGAAGAAGAAGGTGAACTCAGCACAGCAGCAACACCTGCTGGATATCGGGCGCACGATCTTAGTGAATCCCAGCAGAGCCAAATCCTCGACGGAGAACGCACCGTTGGATCGGGTAAGTAAATCTTCCCCTATGTATTATGCAGAATGCAGGGGCTATAGGGGAGGAGCATTTGCTAGAATGCTCCACCCCCTTAGACTACACAATTTTTCACTTGAGTGTTCATGAGGCGACGGTCTCACGTTTTGCTTGCGTTGCGTTTCCTAAGGATGTAATGTAATTGGGCAAATCACCTCCTCTCAGCTGTTGTAATGCGTTTCAAAATGCAATGAAAACTCAACCAAAGCGCAACGTGTGACCGCACCCTAAAATTTATAGCTACATGGCTTTCCCTGACAACAAGCAGAGTAATTAAAAAATAAAGTCTTGTAGAATGAGTTTTTTTTTTTTTTTTTTTTAAAAGCAAAAAGTTTGCACAATGACAGTTTCCATAAAAATTCCTCAATTCATTTATTTTTCCGAATTCCTGCTTCATGTCAATAAAAGGAACCATTCTACGTGTTAAAACCCTACACATGCGTATTACACAGCACAGCTGGGATTTTAGTATTCATCCTTCCATATTGGATACAATGGTGACAAAACCACAGCTGTGAAAGATCTGACCTGTATTTCCATTTTTCAATTTAGAATTTTTCACTATTATTAGAATCTCTGCTTCATGTCAGTGAACGGAGCCATTCTCTATGTTCTCTATTACATAACTGGGCTGGGATTTTGTTTTGTGAGCTGATACAGTTCTATTCCAGTCCATGTTGTTACATTGTATCGGTGCGGCCGGTATGAATGGCTGAGGATTTGGGAACAATCTTCTTAACATCCATTTACTGGATGGTTTCCCCCCATCGTATCAGATACTGAAGAAACCGTAAGTCTACCGGAAAGTTTCCAAACTTCTCACTGTCCGTTTAACTCTTTGTGCAGGAAGCGGCGCTGGGTTATTGCCCCCTTGGTGTCTCGGGCTTGGGGTCTTCAGGGAGCACGGATGTGTTTGTGTAGTGTGTGGGAACGGCCGCCCCTCTGTCCCCTTCGCTTTTCTCCTTCAGCGAGTCAAACAATTGAACAATCGCTTACGTAACGCATCACATCCCCGGTCACAATAAAACTGTGGCGCCCCCTTCCCCCCGCTCCCCAGGAGGATAAGAAAATACAGGACCCTGCTATATGGACGTGGGGACGGTGACAGCTGCAGGACTCGTGTCACTGTACCAGCTGACCACAGATGTCAGGATCTCGCACCGTCACTTCTCTATTCTGAGCCCATTGTTCTTAGACACATTGTTTTCCAAATTACAAAACAACAGTTTGTAACGACTGAGCTGGAACTTTGTTTCAATGTTTCAGCATGTGCAGATACCTTCTAAAATGTGAATTTCTCTCTTTTGCTCAGGTATGGCTTGTACACCCGCACCAGACTTGGTTACCTCTTCTATAAGAGACAGCTGAAGAAGGCGCGAGAGCGCTACCCGCAGGGGCACTCCTCCACCCAAGCCATAGTGTTCAGTGGTAAGTCGTGTATGACACGTGTCTCGTATGTTGGGATAGTGAGTTCACCTAGCAGAAGGTATAATCCTTGGTGTGTGTGGTGTGAGTTGGAGGTTCTACTCATGTCTCCCATTGGGCTGCGTTCACACGTGACATTAACATTGTGAGGAGAGGCGATTGCCTTATTACATTGCTGTTAATGTTTGCGTTTACTAAACACAATGGGGCAGACTTACTTACCCGGTCCCGTCGCGATCCCGCGGTGCGTTGTCCGATGAGGATTCGGGTTCGGCAATATAAGAGACTGGTTGGAATTATGAGTCCTGGTGTATACAATTTTAGTTGCCCCGGGATCCAACCATAAATGTTCTGACTATGGTAGGATTCTTCTCATGAATAGCTTCTCCTGTCTGCACACTGCAGTGCTCTTTGCCTCCAGTCCCTCCCCCACTGCATAACAAGGCCACGTACAGGCACTTCTGGCAAGCAGCAGTGTGCAGAGACTTTCTCTACAAGCTACAGACCGATAAGGTCTTTATAGCAGAGCTGACTGTGTGTGTTATATGGGAGTTAGCAGAGCTGGGAGTGTCCTTATGTTTTATATCCATTTCATGGATCTCAACATCTCTGATCTGTCTTAGCTCTGTTTATATTTGTCAGATACTAGTAGAAGCACAGAAACTAACTGAAAGTGTAAATAAACCTGCACCCTGATAATCTAAGCACATTGTCAGCACAGCATCTCACAGCACTAGAGGAATCATGAAGTCCCCACTCACACTCTGGAATCTTACACCGTCCATCACTGAGTGATAGCAGCTAAAACACCAATAACATTGAGTAAAATGTGAAGGGGATTAAAAATGAGCTTTATTGTGTAACCATCACTAGGGGGTTAAAATTTGAGAACTTTATTTTATGGGTAAATCCCTTTAAGTATGATAAACAAATGCGCTGTAACAAAATCATCATTTTATCAGTTTAGAGTCCAAAATGTTAGGACCTTGCTCTATGATGGTGAAAAGCCAATGGGCTGCAGGACTTTATAGACCTGGAAAACCCCTTTAAAGTTGTAAGGCATCACATGACCTGCAGATACCCCTCATCTCCCCCCAGACGGCCCACGTCCAAGCTCTGAGACCACCAATGTTCTGGTAACTCCCGCTCCGGGATTGTCTCCAGTTATGTCACAATGCAGTGTAACGCATCATCCTTCTGTCCTGACCCTACAGGCCGAACGCTGTCACAGGGGATGAACCACAAACCGCACTCTTTTTGGCTGTCGCCTGGGGTTAGGGATTAATCTGGGACATTGCAATGCAAAACTACATTAATAGTGAGGGCCGAGATGTCTGGGAGCTGTGACATTCCTGTAATGTTGCCCCTGGATGTCACCCTTTAAACCCCTGTACAAGGATCTGGACGTTGCTGTAGGGAATCCACCAGGTAACTACCTCTTCACAGTCCTGGTATTGGTGATCGCTCATAGATAGGAGGTCAGAGCACTACTAGCAGAGTAGTGGATGATCCCGGCTAAGGTTCTAGTCTGATGGCACGGGTACAAGCTCAGGAAGCGAGTCATGGTCAAACATAAGGAAGAAAACATCTGACATCTTGCAGACTTGGAACCATAGAGAACTTTTTGTGGGGAGCGATGTATCACTTGGGATTAGCTCAGGAACCTTTAAAGAGAACCCCCACCAGTTTTTACTCCACTAAACTATTACCCTCCTCAGGTAGGGTATGAAATAAGCTTTTAATTTATGTCAAATCTCACCTCTCTACCCATAAATAATCTCCCCAAAGTCAGGCAAATATGACTCTTCTCATTTTTACATGAGATGAGTCAAGTTTAGTGGTTGCAGGGTTGGTTTCAATTCAGAAGCTCCTATTAGTTCTATAGCATCTAGAAACACGCTACTGGTGCCATATTAAAGATCAGAATCTTATCTTCCAGATTACACCAGGCTTTTAGTTCTGTTACTGCAAAACCAGAGATACAGGCAGCCGTAGACAATGTTGGAAATGCAAACTGCAGATAAAGATCTAATTCCTGCCTATTTTTAACTACCTGTAGATCCAGTTCTGTAGCTCACAGAATCATAAGCTTGATAGGATCTGAAAGGTGAGATTCTTTTCTTTAATATGACACCTGTGGCATGTTGGGTATTATGGAACCAAAGGAAGGCGATTCTGGAATGAAACTTCCCCTGCAACCACTAAACTTGACTCATCTCATGTGAAAAGTCATATTTGCAAACAGGTGAGATTACAGCATCAGAAATCGGTTTTTTATGGTGCGTGCTCTGCCGGGTCCCGTATTTGCTGCGGATGAAAAGCTGAAAGGTGCTGGCGGTGTGGATTGTTTCTGCATTGTATAAATGTGATGGTCATGTATACACGGGTCATACACCACAATGATGCTGGATAACTGTACAGGTAATCGGGAATATTTTAAATTGCCCTTAAGTTTTTTATGGAAACCCCAGAAACAGGAGGACAATGAGTTTGTGTGTGTTCTGGCAGGGAAGAGAGCAGTGGGATCTGTAAGTAACACAACCCCCGTGACTGCTGCCGAGTCCGATCCCCAGGGTCGTGGGTTACCGGCATCTAAAACCAAAAGAGGCAAATCTATGGACAATATTCTGTGAGCTATTATTAGATTGGGGCTTCCTCTCGCGGTCAATGGGTTTCGTGAAGTAAATGCATCCTCTTTCCACATAATTCACACTTAACATTGATAAGAATTAGGCAAATTCCTCAAATTAAAAATAACTTCCCTTTCAAGAAAGAAGGGAAGACAATGAGACTAAACCGTTTTCATTGAAGTGTTGATGGAGAAAAATCGGATACTTTTTGTTTGTATTTTAATAGGAATAGAGAAGAAGGAACATTTGGTAAATTGGAGCACGTGCACCGTGCCCATGGCGGTTCCAATCTACTAGATTACAAATTCACCCGAATTATTTGTGTTCTGTGCAAAACCTACGTCTCCCGGCTTAGTTTTTAAGGTGTTAAAATGGTTCCCATCCCAGTACAGTCTGACTACAGCCTCCTGGTCATAGTGACTCTAACCTGATACACAACATACAAGATAGGCTCTGTAGGTTTGTTCTTAAGTGTAATTTGTATGTAAGTCGGAACTGTATATTTGATCATTGTAATCCCAGCCAGAACTTTTTTGGTCTCTGTGACAATTGGATTTTAAACATGTTGGATTGTCATTAGAACCAGGAGTAACAATAAATCTTCATTACAGAGACTTGTGATAACTGTAATAGCTGATTATTGTAGCCTGGGGCTAAAGTACAGGAAATTACCAACATCCAGAGGTCCGTTTGTAACTAGGGGTCGTATGTAAGTTGAGTGTTCTTAAAGGGAACCTGTCACCAGGAGAGCCATTTTTAGCCCTCCCCCAGCCCCCACAGAGCACAGTACATACACTGCCAAAGTGTTTTTGTATTAAAAATAGGTTTTACAGAAAAATAGATCTGTTATATTGTACCTTTCATTAGCATCTTCTGTGGGACTAGGCAGTTGCCTAATGGGAGGGGCTGGAAAGGAGCAGGTCCCCCCCCCACCCTTGGGAAACATGTGACCTTTTCAAATATATGAAACACTTGGGATTGGCTGCAGAGGAGCAGGGGGCGTCGATAAGCCCAGTGATGGGTGTTTTCATATATTTGAAAAGGTCACATGGAGTAGCTGTTTCCCAAGGGTGGGGGGAAACTGCTCCTTTGCAGCCCCTCCCAGTGGGCAACTGCCTAGTCACACAGCAGATGCTAATGAAAGGTATAATATAACATATATATTTTTTCTGTAAAACCAATTTTTTATACAAAAACACTTTGGCAGTGTATGTACTATGCTCTGTGGGGACTGGGGGAGTGCTAAAAATGGGTCTCCTGGTGACAGGTTCCCTTTAAGTAGGGGACCGCCTGTATGCGCTTGTGAGACTCAAATCTGAAATGTTCTTGTTTTAAGATGGCAGTGAAAGTCTTAAAAGAGAATAATCATTAATGTATGTGTTATAGTAACAGAGAAGAACATAGAATTGCACAATTGGTAGATTAGGGCCTATGCGTCGTGTCCATGGCGGGTCCTAATTTTCATTAATTCTGTAAATTCAGCCTAATTACTGATCCTCTGTAAGTAACAATCTCTCCCAACTTTGTTTTTAAGGTAATAAAATGGTGACATCCTACAACTACCCTATAACATAGAATGTACATGTAACCTGAGCGTAGAAGGAGAAGGTATAGAGATATTCAGGCGTAGTGTGTAAATTGGGGCGTATGCACTATTCCTGTGGCGGATCCTAATTTTTATTTGTCCAATAAATGTAGCCTAATTATTGATCGTCCAATCAGCTCCTCTTAGTTTTAGCTATCTGGGCACTGATACCTACAGCTACCTGGTCGTAGACACTACTTATAACCGGTAGTGGCCGAGGACCAGTCAGCCATAAACCGAAATGTTTTACTGAAAGATTAACATTAATAATAATAATAATAATAATGAATATATAAAACCAGAAGAGGGCTTCATAGCGATAATCGTGCACAGTTGCTAAATCATGGCATATGCTCCGTGCCCATGGCGGGTCCTAATCTGCAGTTGTATAAATTTCAGTCTAATTTTTGATGATCTGCGACCTACCTGCTTCTCTCCGTCTTTTGTTTTTTAGGTGTTAAGGTGGTTCCCATCCCAGTGCTGTCTGATAACTACAGCTACCTGGTGATAGACACTACATCGAAGCTGGCGGTGGCCGTGGACCCGTCGGACCCCATCGCTGTGCAGGTGGGTTTGTGTTGGGAACCTGTGCATGTTAGGAATGCGATGTGTGAGCGAGGTCACGGCTGAGCTGTTACATCGCATGTTTGACAAAGGAGGAGAGCTACCTTGGGGATTTGCAAGAGAAACCGGCATAATAATGGAAGCAGCTTTGGGTGTGAGTAGAGAAAGTGAGAAAAATATTTGACAGGTCAGATGTTCTATTAGATAACGCATTGAACGTGTCTGATATGCTGGAGGTACCAGGGGGTTGATATCGGTGCGCCCTTCCCCGGGTGACCAGGTTACAGGCAGTGGATGCCCCCGGAGCTGGGCTTGGGCTGGGTCCAGTCTTGGATCTTTCCCTAATATTAGTTCAGTCCCAGTCTATAGGAGAACAATGGAGTTCAAAGCTCAGCGCTCGGAAAATCACACGCTGCAAGAAAACAAGGGAAAGTGAGCGGCCATTGTTCTCAGTAGAGGATTGAAAGAATCTTCATTGTTTCTGCAGATTGTTTTAACCCATTAAGTTCCAGAAAATCTAAAGTCTGCTGTGTGGGAAAATATTGATATAACCTTCACAGTTCCAATAATTATTAGGGAAACGATTATTACTACACACAACCCAGGGAACGGAGCATTAAAATAACACTATATACAAGATCTGCAGTCAGTACACACATAGGGGGCAGTATTATAGTAGTTATATTCCTGTACATAGGGGGCAGTATTATAGTAGTTATATTCCTGTACATAGGGGGCAGTATTATAGTAGTTATATTCCTGTACATAGGGGGCAGTATTATAGTAGTTATATTCCTGTACATAGGGGCAGTATTATAGTAGTTATATTCCTGTACATAGGGGGCAGTATTATAGTAGTTATATTCTTGTACATAGGGGGCAGTATTATAGTAGTTATATTCCTGTACATAGGGGGCAGTATTATAGTAGTTACATTCTTGTACATAGGGGGCAGTATTATAGTAGTTATATTCCTGTACATAGGGGCAGTATTATAGTAGTTATATTCCTGTACATAGGGGGCAGTATTATAGTAGTTATATTCCTGTACATAGGGGGCAGTATTATAGTAGTTATATCCCTGTACATAGGGGGCAGTATTATAGTAGTTATATCCCTGTACATAGGGGGCAGTATTATAGTAGTTATATTCCTGTACATAGGGGGCAGTATTATAGTAGTTATATTCCTGTGCATAGGGAGCAGTATTATAGTAGTTATATTCTTGTACATAGGGGGCAGTATTATAGTAGTTATATCCCTGTACATAGGGGGCAGTATTATAGTAGTTATATTCTTGTGCATAGGGGGTAGTATTATAGTAGTTATATTCCTGTGCATAGGGGGCAGTATTATAGTAGTTATATTCTTGTACATAGGGGGCAGTATTATAGTAGCTATATTCCTGTACATAGGGGGCAGTATTATAGTAGTTATATTTCTGTGCATAGGGAGCAGTATTATAGTAGTTATATTCCTGTACATAGGAGGCAGTATTATAGTAGTTATATTCTTGTACATAGGGGGCAGTATTATAGTAGTTATATTCCTGTGCATAGGGGGTAGTATTATAGTAGTTATATTCCTGTGCATAGGGAGCAGTATTATAGTAGTTATATTCTTGTACATAGGGGGCAGTATTATAGTAGTTATATCCCTGTACATAGGAGACAGTATTATAGTAGTTATATTCCTGTACATAGGGGGCAGTATTATAGTAGTTATATTCCTGTACATAGGGGGCAGTATTATAGTAGTTATATTTCTGTGCATAGGGAGCAGTATTATAGTAGTTATATTCCTGTACATAGGGGGCAGTATTATAGTAGTTATATTCCTGTACATAGGGGGCAGTATTATAGTAGTTATATTCTTGTGCATAGGGGGTAGTATTATAGTAGTTATATCCCTGTACATAGGAGGCAGTATTATAGTAGTTATATTCCTGTACATAGGGGGCAGTATTATAGTAGTTATATCCCTGTACATAGGGGGCAGTATTATAGTAGTTATATTTCTGTGCATAGGGAGCAGTATTATAGTAGTTATATTCCTGTACATAGGGGGCAGTATTATAGTAGTTATATTCTTGTACATAGGGGGCAGTATTATAGTAGTTATATTCCTGTGCATAGGGGGTAGTATTATAGTAGTTATATCCCTGTACATAGGGGGCAGTATTATAGTAGTTATATCCCTGTACATAGGGGGCAGTATTATAGTAGTTATATCCCTGTACATAGGGGGCAGTATTATAGTAGTTATATCCCTGTACATAGGGGGCAGTATTATAGTAGTTATATTCCTGTACATAGGGGGCAGTATTATAGTAGTTATATTCCTGTACATAGGGGGCAGTATTACAGTAGTTATATTCCTGTACATAGGGGGCAGTATTATAGTAGTTATATTCCTGTACATAGGGGGCAGTATTATAGTAGTTATATTCTTGTACATAGGGGGCAGTATTATAGTAGTTATATTCCTGTACATAGGGGGCAGTATTACAGTAGTTATATTCCTGTACATAGGGGGCAGTATTATAGTAGTTATATTCCTGTACATAGGGGGCAGTATTATAGTAGTTATATTCCTGTACATAGGGGGCAGTATTATAGTAGTTATATTCTTGTACATAGGGGGCAGTATTATAGTAGTTATATTCCTGTACATAGGGGGCAGTATTATAGTAGTTATATTCCTGTACATAGGGGGCAGTATTATAGTAGTTATATTCCTGTACATAGGGGCAGTATTATAGTAGTTATATTCCTGTACATAGGGGGCAGTATTATAGTAGTTATATTCCTGTACATAGGGGCAGTATTATAGTAGTTATATTCCTGTACATAGGGGGCAGTATTATAGTAGTTATATTCCTGTACATTGGGGGCAGTATTATAGAAGTTATATTCCTGTACATAGGGGGCAGTATTATAGTAGTTATATTCCTGTACATAGGGGGCAGTATTATAGAAGTTATATTCTTGTACATAGGGAGCAGTATTATAGTAGTTATATTCTTGTACATAGGGTGCAGTATTATAGTAGTTATATTCCTGTACATAGGGAGCAGTATTATAGTAGTTATATTCTTGTACATAGGGGGCAGTATTATATTAGTTATATTCTTGTACATAGGGTGCAGTATTATAGTAGTTATATTCCTGTACATAGGGGGCAGTATTATAGTAGTTATATTCCTGTACATAGGGGGCAGTATTATAGTAGTTATATTCTTGTACATAGGGGGCAGTATTATAGTAGTTATATTCCTGTACATAGGGGGCAGTATTATAGTAGTTATATTCCTGTACATAGGGGCAGTATTATAGTAGTTATATTCCTGTACATAGGGGGCAGTATTATAGTAGTTATATTCCTGTACATAGGGGGCAGTATTATAGTAGTTATATTCTTGTACATAGGGGGCAGTATTATAGTAGTTATATTCTTGTACATAGGGG
Organism: Engystomops pustulosus; assembly: GCF_040894005.1. Taxonomy (NCBI): domain Eukaryota; kingdom Metazoa; phylum Chordata; class Amphibia; order Anura; family Leptodactylidae; genus Engystomops; species Engystomops pustulosus. The sequence goes on along the minus strand of NC_092418.1, from coordinate 118,669,453 downwards.
GCAGTATTATAGTAGTTATATTCTTGTACATAGGGGGCAGTATTATAGTAGTTATATTCTTGTACATAGGGGGCAGTATTATAGTAGTTATATTCCTGTACATAGGGAGCAGTATTATAGTAGTTATATTCCTGTACATAGGGGGCAGTATTATAGTAGTTATATTCCTGTACATAGGGGGCAGTATTATAGTAGTTATATTCCTGTACATAGGGGGCAGTATTATAGTAGTTATATTCCTGTACATAGGGGGCAGTATTATAGTAGTTATATTCCTGTACATAGGGGGCAGTATTATAGTAGTTATATTCTTGTACATAGGGGGCAGTATTATAGTAGTTATATTCCTGTACATAGGGGGCAGTATTATA